>NC_053023.1:431886099-432005231 GCF_003073215.2 Triticum urartu | reverse complement strand
GGGCATGTTGTGATGTGATATGGTCAAGACGTGATTATATAAATTGTTGTATGAGATGATCATGTTTTGTAACACAATTATCGGCAACTAGCAGGAGCCATATGGTTGTCCTTTATTATATGAAATGCAATCGCCATGTAATTGCTTTACTTTATCACTAAGCGGTAGCGATAGTCGTAGAAGCAATAGTTGGCGAGACGACAATGATGCTACGATGGAGATCAAGGTGTCAAGCCGGTGACGATGGTGATCATGACGGTGCTTTGGAGATGGAGATCAAAGGCACAAGATGATGATGGCCATATCATATCACTTATATTGATTGCATGTGATGTTTATCCTTTATGCATCTTATTTTTGCTTAGTATGGTGATAGCGTTATAAGATGATCTCTCACTAAATTTCAAAGTATAACTGTTCTCCCTGAGGATTCACCGTTGCTACAGTTCGTCGTGCCGAGACACCACGTGATGATCGGGTGTGATAAGCTCTACGTTCACATAGAATGAGTGCAAGCCAGTTTTGCACAAGCAGAATACTCGGGTTAAACTTGATGAGCCTAGCATATGCAGATATGGCCTCGGAACACTGAGACCGAAAGGTCGAGCGTGAATCATATAGTAGATATGATCAACATAGTGATGTTCACCATTGAAAACTACTCCATCTCACGTGATGATCGGACATGGTTTAGTTGATATGGATCACGTGATCACTTAGATGATTAGAGGGATGTCTATCTAAGTGGGAGTTCTTAAGTATTATGATTAATTGAACTTTAGTTTATCATGAATTTAGTACCTGATAGTATTTTGCATGTCTATGTTATTGTAGATAAATGGCCCGTGCTGTTGTTCCGTTGAATTTTAATGCGTTCCTAGAGAAAGCTAAGTTGAAAGATGATGGTAGCAACTACACGGACTGGGACCGTAACTTGAGGATTATCCTCATTGCTGCACAAAAGAATTACGTCCTGGAAGCACCACTAGGTCCAAACCCGCTGCAGGAGCAAGCCCAGATGTTATGAACACCTAGCAGAGCAAAGATGATGACTACTCGATAGTTCAGTGTGCCATGCTTTACGGCTTAGAACCGGGACTTCAATAACGTTTTGAACGTCATGGAGCATATGAGATGTTCCAGGAGTTGAAGTTAATATTTCAAGCAAATGCCGGATTGAGAGATTTGAAGTCTCCAATAAGTTCTATAGCTGCAAGATGGAGGAGAATAGTTTTGTCAGTGAACATATACTCAGAATGTCTGGGTACCACAATCACTTGACTTAGCCGGGAGTTAATCTTCCAGTTGATAGAGTCATTGACAGAGTTCTTCAATCACTGCCACCAAGCTACAAAAGCTTCATGATGAACTATAATATGCAAGGTATGGATAAGACGATTCCCGAGCTCTTCACGATGCTAAAGGCTGCGGAGGTAGAAATCAAGAAGGAGCATCAAGTGTTGATGGTCAACAAGACCACCAGTTTCAAGAAGAAGGGCACAGGGAATAAGGGGAACTTCAAGAAGAATGGCACGAAAGTTGCTGCTCAAGTGAAGAAGCCCAAGTCTGGACCTAAGCCTGAGACTGAGTGCTTCTACTACAAAGGGACTGGTCACTAGAAGCGGAACTGCCCCAAGTATTTGGCGGATAAGAAGGATGGCAAAGTGAAAGGTATATTTGATATACATGTTATTGATGTGTACCTTACTAATGCTCGCAGTAGCGTCTGGGTATTTGATACTGGTTTTGTTGCTAATATTTGCAACTCGAAACAGGGGCTATGGATTAAGCGAAGATTGGCTAAGGACGAGATGACAATGCGCGTGGGAAATGGTTCCAAAGTCGATGTGATCGCCGTCGGCACACTACCTCTACATCTACCTTCGGGATTAGTTTTAGACCTGAATAATTGTTATTTGGTGCCAGCGTTAAGCATGAACATTATATCTGGATATTGTTTGACGCGAGATGGTTATTCATTTAAATCTGAGAATAATGGTTGTTCTATTTATATGAGTAATATCTTTTATGGTTCCAAAGTTGATGTGATCGTCGTTGGCACGCTACCTCTACATATGTTTTGGTGTGTATGTGGCACGACAAATCAAGAACATCATTTCTTGCCCGATCTTTCACTTTTTTTGGGATCCATGGCCCTTTAGGCTTTCCCTTGAACTTCCCTTGATTCAAAGCTGCAGCTTCAGCAGGACCCGCAGCTTCAGCCTTGCGCTTCTGCTTCCGACTGGAATTTCCTTCTCCGATGTCTTGGGTGACTGGTTTGTTTTCTTGCCACTGTGGAGTCGGTCCTCCTCTTCGCCATTAGTATACTGAGTGGCTATTTCCATCATTCGGGCCAGGGACATGTCCCCTGACCGACCGAATTTCAGGTTGAGCTCTCTGTACCGAACACTCTCTTTGAAGGCGCAAACTGCTTGGTGCTCTGATACATTTTCTAAAGTATGATGAAGAGTAGTCCATCTCTGGACGAAGTCTCTCAAAGTCTCATTCTGTTTCTGAACGCAGTGCTGCAATTCAGTCAGTCCGGCAGGCCTCTTGTAGGTGCCCTCAAATGTTTTGATAAACACTCAGGCCAATTCTTCCCAACTGAAAATACTTCGAGGGGCCAACTGATTCAACTAAGCTCTTGCTGAACCCTCGAGCATCAAGGGGAGGTGCTTCATGGCTACATCATCGTTGCCTCCACCAATCCGCACTACCACTCGGTAATCTTCCAACCAAGTGTCGGGCTTTAACTCACCGGTGGACTTACTCACGCCCGTTGCCAATCTAAAGTTGGGAGGGATCTCTGCAGCACGGATGGCTCTACTGAAACATTCTGTCCCAGAAACATGCACTCTGCTTCCACTCGGATGGTTTCTGTCTTTTCCTTCTCTGTGTGCCCGGCCCCTGTCGACCAGACCTTGTACAATAAGGGATCTCGCATCAAAACCAGGCTCTCTGGGGTCGACTGGAACCCTCCGCTCATCACCATATGGGCGCCTGTCATCATACCGACGGGGCGCGTACGACCCGCCCCTCGGAGGGGGTGTAGGCACTCGACGGTGGTCATCGCGGGCATACCAGTGATCATACTGTTCGTGGCCTCGATGCAGGTACTGATCTTGGCGGTGCCCTCGATTATCATGCCGCGGGGGCGATCTTGGGCTGTGTGCCGACTGAACTGTGTCCGCAACCACAGATCTACTATGGATCCTGTTGCACGACTGAGAAACAGCTGAGTTTTGTTCACCTGCCGCTCAGAGCAGTGCGTGGATCTGCAACAAACCTCTACCAGCTTTTGAACAGGACGACTGAATTGACTCTGCTATTCGAGTTGCAGCTGCAAGATTCTGGATTGGAGTACGATATACCTGAGGTTCAGGTGGAAACAATTGTCAATGTCGTCGACTGGATTCGGGGATCTGACGACGGGCGCGCTCGCCGAGTGAATGTTGGAGATTCTCCAATCGCGCGCGCTCAGCCAAGGTGGCTAGACGCGCAGCCTCCAAGGCCCGAGCCTTGGAGGTCTCCCTAATGATGGGGGTGTGGAGCGCCTCTACGTTGTGACGATGTAGCTCGTCCATCTGCTCCAAAGTGAGGGCTTCATGATGATATTCGTCATGACCATGCGACGGGCCGTCGCCACCATCGCCGCCACCACCGCGATGGAACCCAGGTGGGCTGCGCGGCGTGTCGACCATGAGGACTTCCGCCGTAGGGTTGCTGCTTCCGCACTCAGAAAGAGTCTTCGCAGAACCAGTCGACAGGTCAAATGGTCCATAGAGAGATTCGTTGGGCTCGATTGCCACAACTTGAGGGGTGGCTGTCTGTCGAGCCACCGCATGCCTCTCCCACCGCTGGAGCCACGACTGGCGGATCGCTTGCGAAGGCGTACGGCGGGGAGAGTGGATGACGCGGGAGCGACTGATACTGGGTCGATGGCTGCCGCAGGAGGATGCTGCAGGCACTCACGTGAAAGTGCGCCGCCCCGCAGACAAGAAGGGCCTCGACGTCGAGTGGGGCCTCCTGGAGCCAGGCGGAGTCGTCGGCGATAAAAACGAGCGCGCCGAGACGGATCTCACGACCCAAAGCCAAACCACAGCCAGAGACCATGTTCATGGAGATCGGAAAAACTGCAACCTCACCAGAAGTTGCTAAGACACCTGCCCCATGGTGGGCGCCAACTGTCGTGGGAGAAAGTCTGACAGTAAGAACATGGGGTACGTAGGAGGAGGCAAGGTCCTAACTACGACGAGGTTGTGCACGCAAGATTTACGAGTTCAAGCCCTTCTCGGAGGAAGTAATAGCCCTACGTCTCGGTGCCCGGAGGCTTGGTCGACTGGATATGTGTGAAAGTTACTGGGGGTGCGAACCCTTGTGCCCGAGGAGGGGGGTGGCTTATATAGAGTGCACCGGACCTCTCCAGCCCTTAGTTACACAGGGTTCAATGTACATTAAGACAGGGCGTTACTGGTAACGCTAGCTATAAAGGACTATAAATGATCTTTAAGACTACAGAGTGAACGTCTGACCGTTGCCATCCTGGGATGGCTTTAGATCTTCTGTACTCCGAGTGTTTCTTCATGTGGTCGAATGACTATATCTTGGTCGAGTGGAATTGGGGTATCCGAGTGGAATAGCTGGTCGAGTGGATTGCATTCCAAGGTGATTTCAGTCCGTATCTTCTGTTGTACTTTGAATGTTCTTAACTCCAGGGGCAGTGTCCTTGGGTAGGGCGTCTAGGTTAGGCCGTTGACACTACCCTAGGTACATGTCATCGTCAGGCGGCTCTTCTCGCCGGATCCCCGGAGGGGGGGGGGGGTCGGTGCAGCGTATCGGCGTTGGAGGGTGGGGGTGTAACACCCCGGATGTAACTTGCCATATTTGTAACTCCGACTCTTGCCATTTTCAGCTTTAAGTTATGAGATTTCCTTCGTGGTTGGGTTTTGTCTCCGTTTTGCATTTTGTTCATGTCATGCATTTCATATCATGTCATCATGTGCATCGCATTTGCATACGTGTTCGTCTCATGCATCCGAGCATTTTCCCCGTTATCTGTTTCGCAATCTGACACTCCCACATGCACCGGCGTACCCCTTTTGTCTCTTTTCGTGAGCAGGTGCTAAACGTTCTCGGAATGGACCGAGATTTTTCAAGTGGCCTTGGTACACCACCGGTAGACCGCTTGTCAAATTTTGTTCCATTTGGAGTCCGTTTGATACTCCAACGGTTAACCGGGTAACCGCAAAGGCCTCTTGTGTGTTGCAGCCCAACACCCATCCAAAACGGCCCAATAACCCATCTAAACCACTTCCATGTCCTCCGTTGTCGGATCACGATCGTGTGGGCGAAAACTACACCTCATTTGGACACTCCTACCTCCTCCTAGCTATAAATAGGTGCACTCCTCCGAAATCCCGGGTCCCGAAACCCTAGAAATCGCCCCGCCACCACCGGACACGTCGCCGCCGCCCGCGCCAATCCGGGCGCGACACGTGGCATCCGCCGCCGCTCTTCGCCGCCGGCCCACGAGCCTGCAGCGGGCCCTGAGGCCCATCCACCGCCGCCCGCGCCCGTTCGCCGCCGCCGCGCCTCCACTGCTCACCGCCCGGCGCCACACGCTCGCCATCGCCGTCCACCACCACCGGAGCTCCTCCTCCGCCTCGGCGACCTCCACCGCCGCCGCCTCGACGTCCCGCACCAGGGCCCCGCCGGAGCCGCCGTCCTCCGCCGCGTCTGGCTCGTCCCGGGCCAGATTCGGTGCCCCCCTCGCCGGAGCGCCTCCCCCTCCAACTCCGGCCGCCGCCCCAGCATTTCCAATGAAGATCCGGCGAACCTTGGTTCGCATGCCACCAAACCCTAGATCCGTTTCGCGAGGGGTATATTTCTCCAAGTCCTTTTCTGCAATATTCTACGCCCCTGTTCATTGCCTCATATCTTGGTTACCGTAGCTCCGTTTCATGCATATGATATATCAAAATGTTCATTTTGAGATGCTCTTCATTTAATTCCATTGTGGAATGCTTGTTTGAGTTCATCTTGATGCCCTAATCATTGATGCAAGAGTGCTATAAAATGTTTCCTACTGTTACTTATCATATCATGGTGATTTGTCATTTTTGCCACATTTGATGTGTGCTTCATACGAGCATATGATATATCAAAATGTTCATTTTGAGATGCTCTTCATTTAATTCCATTGTGGAATGCTTGTTTGAGTTCATCTTGATGCCCTAATCATTGATGCAAGAGTGCTATAAAATGTTTCCTACTGTTACTTATCATATCATGGTGATTTGTCATTTTTGCCACATTTGATGTGTGCTTCATACGAGCATATGATATATCAAAATGTTCATTTTGAGATGCTCTTCATTTAATTCCATTGTGGAATGCTTGTTTGAGTTCATCTTGATGCCCTAATCATTGATGCAAGAGTGCTATAAAATGTTTCCTACTGTTACTTATCATATCATGGTGATTTGTCATTTTTGCCACATTTGATGTGTGCTTCATACGAGCATGAGCTCTACATGTGTTTTGATCTATGTCATGCCATCTTTACATAGGTGATTGTCTTGCATTTTTTATCAATGTGGTGACTAGCACAAGCATGCAAACTAGGCTTCGTGATATTGCTGTTTTCAGTGACTTAGGATTTTGCTAAGTCTTTTGCCTGCTGTTATTTTGATGCCATGTAAACATGATGCTACAGTGAGATCCATGATTATTGTGAGATACTTCAGTAAGGATGTTTTGAACATGTGGTTATGCTCTATCCATCCATGCCCCTGTTTGCAATTATGGAGTGCCCTAGCATGTCTTATTCTTGCTCTACTTTTGCTATAAAATGTTCCTGGTAGAATGTTAACATGTTAATCAATATTGCCATAGTTGTTGCTCATGATCCATGCATGCTATGAACTTGATCTTGCCATGGTTAGCTTCATGAACATGTCATCTTGCTGTGGGTATGCTTGTTTTGTCATGCAAGGCTTTTTGATGAGTGTTTTGAGCTCGCAAAGATGCCTTCATAATTCTGTTTATGGCATGCTCTGTTTTTCTGCTAAGTCTGAAACTGTTAATAAAACTTGCTATGTTTACATGGGTGCCATCATATCTTCTGTGCCTTTTTGGCTCATGATCAGTAAGGGACTTTTGATCTATGCATTTATTAGATTCATGCCATGCCTTGTTTTGCTATGATATGTTCCTGTAGTATATTGTTTGCTTGCTCTAAACATGGCTTCCTGATGTTATTTCTGGCATGTTAGTATTTTCACCAAGTCTGTGAAGCTGATATCTTTTGCACTTTTGCCATGCTTGTTTGAACCTTCTCTTGTGTGATTTAGCCGTAGCTCACTGTTCATGTTTTGTCAAGCATCTTGTGTATATCACTGCCATGTGCGTTTTTGCTATGTTGGAGTGCAGTAGCTTAGTTTCTTGTTGCATTCTAGGTGGCATCGTGTTGTTAATCGTAGAATTGTGCAATTCTTGTTTTGCTTGCCATTTGCAAACCGTGCATCCGTTTCCGGTGATCCTTATATCGGTTTCAACCGAAATCATCTCATCTTTCCAGCGGCATAGTTGGTTTGCCAAGTTGATGCCTTGATCATTATTTTCCTTCCGGAGCACGCATATGCATTGCATATCACATCTCGCATATCATGCCATGTTTTGCATCATGTTGCTTGCGCATTGCACCATGATTGATTGTTGGTCCTTTGCTTGTGTTCTTTCTTTGGGTAGAGCCGGGAGACGAGTACGTGACCGAGGAACCTGTTGAGTACGCTTGCAACTCTGAGAACTTTGCAGGCAAGATGACCATACCCTCGAAATCACTTCTATCTTTGCTTGCTAGTTGTTCGCTCTATTGCTAAGCCGCGCTACCTACCACTTGCTATATCATGCCTCCCACATTTCCATGTCAAGCCTCTAACCCACCTTTCCTAGCAAACCGTTGTTTGGCTATGTTACCGCTTTTGCTCAGCCCCTCTTATAGCGTTGCTAGTTGCAGGTGAAGATGAAGTTTGTTCCATGTTGGAACATGGATATTGTTGGGATATCATTATTATCTCTTATTTACTTTAATGCATCTATATACTTGGTAAAGGGTGGAAGGCTCGGCCTTATGCCTGGTGTTTTGTTCCACTCTTGCCGCCCTAGTTTTCGTCATACCGTTGTTATGTTCCTTGATTTTGTGTTCCTTACGCGGTTGGGTGTTATGGGAACCCCTTGACAGTCCGCTTTGAATAAAACTCCTCCAGCAAGGCCCAACCTTGGTTTTACCATTTGCCTACCTAAGCCTTTTCCCTTGGGTTCCGCGGACTCAAGGGTCATCTTTATTTTAAACCCCCGGGCCAGTGCTCCTCTAAGTGTTTGTCCAAACTGGGCGATGCCCGGCGCCCCCTGGGCAACCAGGGTCTATGCCAACCCAACATCTTGCCCATCCGGTGTGCCCTGAGAACGAGATACGTGTGACTCCTATCGGGATTTGTCGGCACATCGGGTGGCTTTGCTGGTCTTGTTTTACCATTGTCTAAATGTCTTGTAATTGGGATTCCGAGACTGATCGGGTCTTCCTGGGAGAAGGAATATCCTTCGTTGACCGTGAGAGATGCAAGAGTTCTATAAAATGTTTCCTGCTATTACTTATCATATCATGGTGATTTGTCTTTTTTGCCACATTTGATGTGTGCTTCATACGAGCATGAGCTCTACATGTGTTTTGATCTATGTCATGCCATCTTTACAGAGGTGCTTGTCTTGCATTTTTTGATCAATGTGGTGTGGTGACTAGCACAAGCATGCAAACTAGGCTTCATGATATTGTTGTTTTCAGTGACTTAGGATTTTGCTAAAGTATTTTGCCTGCTGTTATTTTGATGCCATGTAAACATGATGCTACAATGAGATCCATGATTATTGTGAGATACTTCAGTAAGGATGTTTTGAACATGTGGTTATTCTCTATCCATCCATGCCCCTGTTTGCAATTATGGAGTGCCCTAGCATGTCTTATTCTTGCTCTAGTTTTGCTATAAAATGTTCTTGGTAGAATGTTAACATGTTAATCAATATTGCCATGGTTGTTGCTAGTGATCCATGCCCGCTATGAACTTTCTCTTGCCATGGTTAGCTTCATGAACATTTCATCTTGCTGTGGGTATGCTTGTTTTGTCATGAAAGGCTTTGTGATGAGTGGTTTGAGCTCGCAAAGATGCCTTCATAATTCTGTTTATGCCATGCTCTGCTTTTCTGCTAAGTCTGACACTGTTAATAAAACTTGCTATGTTTACATGGGTGCCATCATATCTTATGTGGCTTTTTGGCTGATGATCAGTAAGGGACTTTTGATCTATGCATTTATTAGATTCATGCCATGCCTTTTTTGCTATGATATGTTCCTGTAGTATGTTGTTTGCTTGCTCTAAACATGGCTTCCTGATGTTATTTCTGGCATGTTAGTATTTTCACCAAATCTGTGAAGCTGATATCGTTTGCACTTTTGCCATGCTTGTTTGAACATACTCTTGTGTGATTTAGCCATAGCTCAGTGTTCATGTTTTGTCAAGCATCTTGAGTACATCACTGCCATGTGCTTTATTGCTATGTTGGAGTGCAGTAGCTTAGTTTCTTGTTGCATTCTAGGTGGCATCATGCTGTTAATCGCAGAATTGTGCCATTCTTGTTTTGCTTGCCATTTGCAAACCATGCATCCATTTCTGATGATCCTTATATCGATTTCAACCGAAATCATCTCATCTTTCCAGAGGCACACATGGTTTGCCAAGTTGATGCCTTGATCATTCTTTTCCTTCTGGAGCACGCATATGCATTGCATATCACATCTCGCATATCATGCCATGTTTTGCATCATGTTACTTGTGCATTGCACCGTGATTGATTGTTGGTCATTTGCTTGTGTTCTTGCTTTGGGTAGAGCCGGGAGACGAGTACGTGACCGAGGAACTTGTTGAGTACGCTTACGAGGATCAAGCTTTCGGCAACTCTGAGAACTTTGCAGGCAAGATGGCCATACCCTCGAAATCACTTCTATCTTTGCTTGCTAGTTGTTCGCTCTATTGCTAAACCGCGCTACCTACCACTTGCTATATCATGCCTCCCACATTGCCATGTCAAGCCTCTAACCCACCTTTCCTAGCAAACCGTTGTTTGGCTATGTTGCCGCTTCTGCTCAGCCCCTCTTATAGCGTTGCTAGTTGCAGGTGAAGATGAAGTTTGTTCCATGTTGGAACATGGATATTGTTGGGATATCATTATTATCTCTTATTTACTTTAATGCATCTATATACTTGGTAAAGGATGGAAGGCTCGGTCTTATGCCCGGTGTTTTGTTCCACTCTTGCCGCCCTAGTTTCCGTCATACCGGTGTTATGTTCCTTGATTTTGCGTTCCTTACATGGTTGGGTGTTATGGGAACCCCTTGACAGTTTGCTTTGAATAAAACTCCTCCAGCAAGGCCCAACCTTGGTTTTACCATTTGCCTACCTAATCCTTTTCCCTTGGGTTCTGCGGACTCAAGGGTCATCTTTATTTTAAACCCCCGGGCCAGTGCTCCTCTAAGTGTTGGTCCAAACTGGGCGATGTCCGGCGCCCCCTGGGCAACCAGTGTCTATGCCAACCCGACGTCTTGCCCATCTGGTTTGCCCTGAGAACGAGATACATGCGACTCCTATCAGGATTTGTCGGCACATCTGGTGGCTTTGCTGGTCTTATTTTACCATTGTCGAAATGTCTTGTAACCGGGATTCCGAGACTGATCGGGTCTTCCCGGGAGAAGGTATATCCTTCGTTGACCATGAGAGCTTGTGATGGGCTAAGTTGGGACACCCCTGCAGGGTATAAACTGTCGAGAGCCGTGCCCACAGTTATGTGGCAGATGGGAATTTGTTAATATCCGGTTGTAGAGAACTTGACACTTAACTTAATTTAAATGAATCAACCGCGTGTGTAGCCGTGATGGTCTCTTTTCGGCGGAGTCCGGGAAAAGAACACGGTCTTGTGTTATGCTTGAACGTAAGTAGTTTCAGGATCACTTCTTGATCACTTATAGCTTCTCGACCGTGCGTTGCTTCTCTTCTCGCTCTCATTTGCGTATGTTAGCCACCATATAAGCTAGTGCTTGCTGCAGCTCCACCTTACTACCCTTTCCTACCCTTAAGATTAAATAGTCTTGATCTCGCAGGTGTGAGATCGCTGAGTCCTTGTGACTCACGGATACTTCCAAAACAGATGCAGGTGCCGATGATGCCAGTGCAGGGGACGCTACCGAACTCAAGTGGGAGTTTGACCAAGACTTGGGTCGCTATTATGTTTCCTTTCCTGATGATTAGTAGTGGAGCCCAGTTGGGATGATCGGAGATCTAGTATTTGGGGTTGTCTTTCTTTATTTTGGTTCCGTAGTCGGACCTTTGGTTGTACTTTGGATGATGTGTGGTTTATTTATGTATTGTGTGAAGTGGCGATTGTAAGCCGACTCTTTATCCCTTTCTTATTCAGTACATGAGATGTGTAAAGATTACCCCTCTTGCGACAAACCTACCATGCGGCTATGCCTCTAAGTCGTGCCCCGACACGTGGGAGATATAGCCGCATTGTGGGTGTTACAGGGGAACGGCCCCGCGGCGTGATTCCGCCCACAGATTTGGCCAGAATCGCAGGCGGCGGACGGGCGAAAGCAAAGGCGGGCGACGTCGGAAGGAGAAGGGGAAAGACGCATGCTGAAATGTCCCTCCCGCCAACTGCTTCTTTGGGATGCGGGGCACCACAGGTGCGAGGGGGAAACCCGCGTATTCGCGGGTTGGGGCCGAGATTTTGCCGCGCCCCTCAATTTTTTTTACGGGCCAGCCGTATTTGCGGGGTCTGTTTGGGCGGAATTTTCCGCGCGCCGACTTGCATTTTGACGGTTATTTTGCGGGTCGAGCCTTTTTGCAAGAGTTGCTCTTAGTAACCTGATCAATAAGATCATATACTTTTGACAGAAGGTTCGCCCTTTTAGGAGTAATGACTTTCCTATGTGCACACTTCGGGATGCATGCATCTTTCCAAATGTTAATATTTTGTCTATTTTCAACTCGTTGGACATAATGCTTTGCCATGTAAAAAAGGACCTCTTTTTTAACGTTGCATTCATCATGTTGCCATGAGGAAAAATACTTAACTCTCAAGATAGTGGGACATAAAGAATTATGATTGTCAAGAAGACGCTACGCTTGTTTAGCCAACAGTGTAAGGTTGAAACAATGTAAATCCTGAAAACCCATATCTCCTTGATTTTTTGGAACACACATCTTTCACCAAGCCATCCAATGTGTCCTCTTCTAATATTGCCCTCGCCACCCCACTAGAGGGCCAACCCAGTTAGATCTACAGGGAATCTGGTTTTGTGAACCGTCTAGAAGGTTTTGGTCCATTTTATTTCTTTCTTTATAATTTTTGGTTTTATCTTTATTTTTAGGTTTTATTTTCATTTGAAAAAATAAAATATGTTCATGAAATTTCAAACATGTTCATGTTTTTAAAAATGTTCACAAATTTCAAAAACCGTTCAAGAATATCAAAAAATGATTGAAATTAAATTATGTTCGGATTTCTTTAAAAAATCACTTTTCCCAAAAAGTTCTCAAAATTTTGAAAAAATACCTTTGAAACTTTTTGAATAAAATTCATGTTTTTCTCGAAAACCAAAATAAAATCAGAGGATAAAAATGAAAATACCAGTGGGAGCACTCACCACACCACGTCCGCTAGATGGGCTAGCTTAGTTACGACGCCGACGTGATTGTACCTATACTAATATAAAAATACCCAAAGAGGTAGAATCTAATTAATCTACATCATCAAATTAACCCGAAAAAAAGGTAGAATCCAATTAACCTACACCATCAAACTATGCCAATCCAACGACTATTGATCCAGTGATTAACGCTCGACATGTTTAGTATGCAATTAATATCATATAAAATATCAATGTCTGTGTTAATTATATAATTAACGCATACCCGGTATCCTATCTAATATAAACATCTATGTTAATCATATAATTAATGCATAATTTATATCTTATCTAATATAAACATTCAATTAACATAACAGATATCTTAGAAATAATTTTCTCACCAATACTAACCTGTATTGTACGTATACATTTACTAGTCGCTACAAAAGATACTACATATTAGTTCAGTCACATGAGCAAAGGCTATCCAGAATAATACCATATGACACTTGTGGTAAACAATCAACTCACTCCATTCCTAAATATTTGTTTTTTAAAAATTTTCAACAATTAAGTACATACAAAGCAAAATGAATGAATCTACACTCTAAAATATGTCTATATACATTCGTATGTGATAGTCCATTTGAAATGGCACAAATATTTAGGAATAGGAGGGAGTAACTATTTATGAACAAGAAAAAGGCTACCCGGAATAATATGCCCAGAAAACGAAAGGGAAGTTATTCCTACAGGATAGGGGAGAAAGAAAAACGATTCCATCGAATCGAAGAGGGAAAAAGGAAAGGTAAAACGAGCGGAGGACACCCTTCTCGCCGCTGTCCTCGCGCTAGTGCTGTCCTCGTGCTCTGTGCCACTGTGCGGCGCGGCGGCCTCGTGCGAGACCCGGCGGCAAGGAAGCGAGGGCGTGCAGCCAAGGACGCGGGCGCGGCGAGTTCGGCGGCCGCCGACTACGTGCTGGTCTGCAGGATACAGCCAGGTCGGCCTCTCAATCTCGACGCCTTGTTCTCAGTTTCAATCTAATACAAAGTTTCTTTTCCGGGATGGATATTCCAATCTGGCCAGCTTGCTGTGGGTTTTGCTTGCCATGTGATGGGCTATCAGCTGTAGCCTCCGCCCTCCAGTATGAAAAGAAAACTGGTAGTAGTTCAACACTTCAACTGACGGGGGGTGATGCTAGATTCTGGGGTTCCACTAAGCGCTCGCGCACTGGGCTCGTGAAATAAGATAGCCCAACATAAGATTTCATGCCACGCGCAGCAGTAAATCTTTCCTTGTGCTGAACGCTTCCTGTTCGGTGCACAAAATGCCAGTCATCTGATTTGTGCGTTCATTGCGTGGGTGTGTAATTTATACAGATATGCACCGCTCATCTTTTGATGTTGTTATGACTGCAGTGGAGAGAATTTGCTGAGCACTTGTTAGAACCGGTTAACAGTATCCATATGCAAGGATTTTGGTCTTGGCATGTGTACGCGTATACGCTAGCCTTTAGCATATATAGTTAAAATATAATGAGAGAAATTATTGGTCTCACCACCTGCAGATGATATAAAATATAATATCTACGTAGTTTCATACTACCTACTAGAAATTTTTTTGAGTTATGTTCAATAGCTGACTTACTCTTCCATGCTTTACAGGTTTTGGGAGTGTCTATTATCTCTCAGGATTGCCTGAAATATGGCATCTCCAGGTGAAATGACAGGAGCCAGTATGCTGCGCCTTCAGTGTTTTCCTAGTAATATGGTATGCACCCAGTTAAATCACTTTGTCAATTGATTTCTATTGGGTGCAGTTTGATCATCCTTCTTTGACCAGCAGTTATGCCAACCTGAGTTATATTACACAAAAGTGGTACTGTTGGGTTCGTATTATCGTATTCCACCTCATTTTCCAGCGACTGTGATTCTGTAAATTTGAAAAAGTATTGTATGCGAAATCTATGGTCAAAGTTCAAGTTTAGAAAGTCAAACTGTGCCTTACATAAATCAACAGAGGGGCTAGTACCTAGTTTACTTATGCTTCTGTTTTCTGTATTTAACCTTTTCATTCGCTTATATTATATGTATGCTCTGCTTAGGTAAAACAAAGTCCTGGTTTCATCTCTGCAAGAAATCCTTGGTTGAGAAGGTCACGAATGGTTCGACACTGCTTGGACCTACGGCATCTTTGCAGGCTACCTAAACAGAGAGGTACTGTTCCAAATAAGCGACCAAGGCATGCTCCTAGTGCTTCAGTATATAGGGGCGTTATTAGCCCATTGCTAGAGGAATCGGTTGATGAGGCGGAGTCAAGATCAAGGATTATTCACTTTTACCGTAAACCACTACTTCAAGACAATGAGACTGAGGAGTTACTCAAGAAAGTTCAGGCAAAAGTTTCTTGTAATATTATTGACATACAGACTGAGCAATGTTTTAATGTGGAATTGGAGAAGGCACTAGCGTCTGATAAGCTTGCAACACTTCAGTGGCTCCTTGCAGAAACTTATGAACCTTATAACTTACAAACAAGGAGCTTTCTTGAGGAGGAAATCAGTAGCAGCCCTTATTCTGTCCTTGTTGATGTTGGACCACGGATGACATTTTCAACTGCTTTCTCAACCAATGCCGTCTCAATTTGTAAAGCTCTATCATTAATAGAAGTAACTCGCTTGGAGAGATCTCGAAGATATCTTTTGCACTTTCAGCCTGGCAGTGGAGAACTTGATGAAAGCCAACTCAACAGCTTTGCTGCTTTGGTTCATGACAGAATGACAGAATGTGTTTATCCTAGCAAGCTCACATCATTTTGGTCGGATGTAGTTCCAGAACCTGTCAGTGTTATACCAGTCATTGAAAGGGGAAGGGAAGCATTGGAGGAAATAAATATGAAAATGGGGCTTGCTTTTGATGAACAAGATATTAAATACTACACCCACCTCTTCAGAGACGACATCAAGCGCAATCCAACTACTGTGGAGCTTTTTGATATAGCGCAATCCAATAGTGAACACAGCAGGCATTGGTTTTTCAACGGAAAGCTTGTGATAGATGGAGAGACCATGGCTAGTACTTTGTTCCAGTTAGTGAAGAGCCCCTTGAAGGCCAACCCTAATAACTCTGTAATTGGTTTCAAGGACAACTCAAGTGCAATAAAAGGACACCCAGTAAATCATCTACGTCCATCACTTCCTGGTTCCACTTCACCGTTATCCCTCATGATGCGTGAGCTTGACATTCTGTTCACAGCAGAAACCCATAATTTTCCATGTGCTGTGGCACCTTACCCAGGAGCTGAAACAGGTGCAGGTGGCCGCATAAGAGACACACATGCCACTGGAAGAGGTTCTTTTGTCGTTGCTTCCACTGCTGGTTATTGTGTTGGAAATCTTCGAATGGAAGAATTTTATGCACCTTGGGAGGATTCATCCTTTTCATACCCATCGAACTTAGCTTCTCCTTTGCAGATCCTTATTGATGCCAGTGATGGTGCTTCTGACTATGGTAACAAGTTTGGTGAGCCTATGATTCAGGGATTTACAAGAAGCTTTGGTACAAGGTTGCCAAATGGGGAGCGTCGAGAGTGGTTAAAGCCAATAATGTTCAGTGGAGCAATAGGCCAGATTGATCATGCACATATAGATAAGGGGGATCCAGAAATTGGCATGCTAGTTGTGAAGATTGGTGGTCCAGCATATAGAATTGGTATGGGTGGTGGTGCTGCCTCAAGTATGGTTAGTGGACAGAATGACGCAGAGCTTGATTTCAATGCAGTGCAGCGCGGAGATGCTGAGATGTCACAGAAACTGTATCGTGTTGTCAGGGCATGTGTAGAAATGGGAGAGAAGAACCCAATTATCAGCATTCATGACCAGGGTGCTGGTGGAAATTGCAATGTTGTGAAAGAAATAATCTATCCTAAGGGTGCTGAAATTGATATCCGTAAAATTGTCGTTGGTGATCATACATTGTCTGTGTTGGAGATCTGGGGTGCTGAATACCAGGAACAAGATGCATTGTTGGTGAAGCCTGAGAGCAGAAGCCTGCTGGAGTCACTTTGTGAGAGAGAAAGAGTTTCAGTGGCTGTCCTTGGGGAAATTGATGGCAGTGAAAAGATTGTTTTGATCGATAGTGCTGCCGTGGAGTATGCCAAGTTGAATGACCTTCCCCCTCCCGTCCCCGTTGTTGATCTTCAGCTTGAAAAGGTTTTAGGAGATATGCCTCAGAAGACGTTTGAATTTAAGAGAATTTCTCGATTGGGTGAGCCCTTAGATATTGCACCTGAGGTCACGCTAATGGATATTCTTAAGCGAGTATTGAAGCTGCCTTCTGTATGTTCAAAGCGTTTCTTGACCACAAAGGTTGACAGGTGTGTGACAGGTCTTGTTGCACAACAGCAGACAGTTGGTCCGCTCCAACTTCCACTTGCCGATGTCGCTGTGATTGCACAGACATACACAGATCTGACAGGTGGTGCTTGCGCCATTGGAGAACAACCAATGAAGGGTTTACTTAATCCTAAGGCCATGGCAAGGCTTGCTGTTGGGGAGGCCTTGACCAATCTGGTTTGGGCTAAAGTTACATCACTTGCTGATGTCAAAGCAAGTGGTAACTGGATGTATGCTGCAAAGCTTGATGGAGAAGGAGCAGATATGTATGATGCCGCTGTTGCTTTGGCTGACTGCATGATTGAACTTGGTATTGCAATTGATGGTGGAAAAGACAGCCTTTCTATGGCAGCTCAATGTGATGGTGAGGTAGTCAAGGCTCCTGGCAATCTTGTTATCAGTGCTTATGTGACCTGTCCTGATATAACTTTGACCGTCACTCCAGATTTAAAGCTGGGAAAGGATGGTGTCTTGTTACATATTGACCTGGCTAAAGGAAAACGGCGGCTTGGTTGTTCTGCTCTCACACAAGCGTTTGACCAAATTGGAAATGACTGCCCAGACATAGAAGATGTTCCTTACTTGAAGAAAGTATTTGAGGCTGTTCAGGAATTGCTTGGTGAACGTCTTATTTCGGCCGGTCATGACATTAGTGATGGTGGGCTTATTGTTACTATTCTTGAGATGGCATTTGCTGGCAACTGTGGTGTTAACCTCAACATTGACTCAAAAGACAGTGGCCTTCTACAAGCACTTTTTGCCGAGGAGCTTGGTCTTGTCATTGAAGTTCACTCAAATGACCTTGCTGCTGTAAAGAAAAAGCTTCAAGCAGCAGGCGTCTCTGTTAACGTAATAGGAGAAGTAAATACAACACCAGAGATAGAGCTGGTTGTTGATGATGAGATGTGCCTGAATGAAAGCGTTTCAGACCTCAGGGATTTGTGGGAAGAAACGAGCTTCCAGCTTGAGGAGCTACAACGGCTGAAGTCTTGTGTCAAGCTTGAGAAAGAAGGCTTAAAAAGCCGAACATCTCCTTTGTGGCATCTGTCTTTCACCCCCAACTTCACAGACAAGGAGCAATTGACTGCGTCATCTAAACCGAAAGTTGCCATCATTCGCGAAGAAGGGAGCAACAGTGATAGGGAAATGGCTGCTGCATTCCATGCTGCTGGATTTGAACCATGGGACATTTCAATGTCAGACCTCTTGAATCAGAAGGCCTCTCTAGTGGAATTCCGTGGGATTGCATTTGTTGGCGGTTTTAGCTATGCTGACGTTCTAGATTCGGCAAAAGGCTGGGCAGCTTCTATCAGGTTCAACCAGCCTCTCATACAGCAGTTCCAGGAGTTCTACAACAGGCCAGACACATTCAGCCTTGGAGTGTGCAACGGCTGTCAGCTCATGGCCCTTCTCGGTTGGGTGCCAGGACCAGGTATCGGAGGTTCTCTTGGTCCAGGTGGAGACATGGCCCAGCCAAGGTTCATTCACAATGAATCTGGCCGTTTTGAGTGCCGCTTTACCAGTGTGGCCATAGGGGAATCTCCTGCTATAATGTTCAGAGGCATGGAAGGCTCTACCTTGGGCATTTGGACTGCTCATGGTGAAGGGAGAGCCTTGTTCCCAGATAAAAATGTTTTATCTGGTGTTGTTAACTCTAATCTGGCTCCTCTGAGATATTGTGATGACACTAACAATGCCACCGAAGTCTATCCTTTTAACCCTAATGGTTCTCCTCTTGGTATCGCGGCCCTTTGTTCCCCTAATGGAAGGCACCTTGCTATGATGCCACACCCAGAGCGTTCCTTCATGATGTGGCAATACCCATGGTACCCCAAGGAATGGCAGGTTGAGAAGGGTGGTCCGAGTCCTTGGTTGCGCATGTTCCAGAATGCACGAGAATGGTGTTCATAGAGCAGGTAAACCTAACTCCCGAAACATTTTCTCCTTGTTTTGGTCTCTTATGTAAGTAGATCCTCTGTTTAAAAAAAAAGGCTCCTCTGTTGCTAGCTGTAAGCTGCTACATCATGTTGCAGAATTCATATTTGGAATCATAAGTTAAGGTTGTCAAATAATTTATATTTAAGTAACATATTATTTATTCATTTTCGATTTACATCTTATTTTGTTTGTGTCAGAAGTTTTAGTGCTGTATATTCTCATACTAGCATGTGTATGCCAACAAAAATATAAGCATGGCTTAGTTGTTTAGGGCATGTCTAGCAGATCCCTCATCGTATCTCCTATCCTCTAACAACTATTTTTTAGGGGATTAAACTTTTCTTCATCTAGCAGATCCCCCAAAACTTAACCCCCCCCCCCCCCCAAATTTTCTTTTGCTCTTTTTTTCTTCAAATGTTTGCATACAAACTTCATTTGGACATATATTTTCATAACATATATAATTCATAACTTGATCTAGGATACATATCAAATATAATGTTGCACATTAAGAACTGTTGCTGCTGATCCAGGGTACATATTAGTAAGAACATACTTAGTAGCTTCTCTAGCTAATGGCCTACACTAAGAACATCATCAGTGCAATGGCTCCCACAAGAACTGTTGCTGCTGATCCAGGGAGTATGAACCAAATCATTGCAGCAGCGAGTGCAAGGCAAAGCTTCTTAAATTTCTTTCTCTGGGCTTGCATCTCGTTGATTTGATCTTGCTTCTCGTTGATTTGGATTTGCTTCTCGCATGCGTCTATCAGCGGATCATCTAGCTTCTCTCTCAGTGATCGATAGTAGTAGTAGTAGTCTAGCATCTGGTTATGTAAAGCTTTATGACCCATATCCATGTGCTGCAAGAGAATACTCTGTGTGTGTGTGTGTGTGTAATGTTCTGAGCAAAATAGGCTAGAGAGTGGCTTTTTGTGGGATCAAAAGCTATAGTTTTGTGGGATAACCGTTTGAGGGGTCTGCTAGCTGGGGTTAATCCCCAAAACCAGACATTTTCTCCCTAAATCTGACTTTTTGGGGATCTGCTAGAGATGCCCTTGATGCAGTAGATGGGTCTGATATCTTATGCAGTCTTACCATGCTATAAAGTAAAGCCTTATTTGTTGAACTGTGTTACCAAATAATGGATTGCTATCTTGTGTAGCACTTCTTTAGGTTAGTTGATATTGCTGTTATTGTTTAGCCATATGTGCCGTTCCTTTGTCGTATTGCCAGTTACCACATTCTTGTGGATAGAGAATCTCCATCAGAGAAGCATACAATACATTACAGCGACCCTTGTCAACATTTTTGAGGTCTTGTATTCAGTGTTCCTCTAAAACCCGTCCGGTGGTTTCGGACGCATTCTGATTACATTCGGAATCTGACCATCCGGGACGTCACTCAGCAAGCACCCGGCCTGAGTGATGGTGCTGTGACGTTCATGCATTTGATACTACGAACTAAGGACATTGCACTTGTCCCTATATCTCTGATTAGTTTTGTGGCCCGTTGCTAATGCGTACACTGTGATTATCACATTAACAGCAATTAGTTTAAAATCTATGTCTGTTTGCTATCAATTTGATTGCTAGATTGTTCATGTGTGATTTGCAGAAGCATACACTTCGTTATGTCGGTACTTTACGTGTCAATTTCCATGATTGTTTCCCCAGCCTCCACCATCTTACCAAATTACTTTTGCTCGACTAGGGTCAAACTTCTAACTTAACATTCAAATGAAGCTGTGTACTTAACATTATCACACGGCCAGTTGCATTGAGCATAAGTCAAACAAGCTATTTATGCTGCCAGCCTGATGAGTCATGACGCACCTTCAGGCTATATGTGTCACCTGGCATGTTTTCACCAGGCCTAGCCTGTGATGTTGCATCGCAACCTATGTAGATTACTTCATCTTTCTTCACATATCCATCCTTGTTGGGGGAATCTGTTGGATATTTGATGTGCATATTTTTGCTTCTTTTAGTATTTTTCTGTTCTCATATGTTAAACCTCTATTTGTTTGGAGTGTTTTCTCTTTGTTTTCTATTTTTTGCAACTAGTACATGTACCAATTGTTCCAGATAGTAGACACTGAATGCTACCTATGCTCCTCTAAATAGTTTTCATACTCACATTGAATCACATGACTATAATCAATAAAGCTAGTATATGGTGTTTAGATATTAGATGCATGCTATATTACATTGACGATGAACTTTCAAGCTAAACTAGTTTGACTCCTGAGGAGAAAAGAAGCTTTAGATATTTCAGCATGGTCTAGAATCTAGATGATGCATATCCTGGGAAACAAAGCTGGTTATTATCATCTTACGGAAATTATTATCTGGTAACATTGCAGTCATGTCTCGGTCTAATGAGGTGGTCGACATCGATCTGTCATTGGAAGTGCTGTTTAGCATATTCATTATGTATAGATCTGGATGTTTCAGGTCCATTACAAGTCCATGTTTGATCTTTTTTCAACTTTCGAACTGAGAAAACAGTTATTTGTTTATTCCTGCGACTGCATAATAATCTGCGGCCCTGCTCGTATTGCTAGCTGTGGCTAATTAATGTACTTCCAAAACTGACTCTGTTACTGACCACTCAATAGTGGATGTGCTTCTATCCATTGCTGCTTGCTCAACTGGGACCATATTAAAAAGCTCTTTGTTGGTGATGTATTATGCACATGATTGAAATAGGGTCTACAGAATAAATTCCCCCATGATGTGCTGTGTTGTGTTGCTCGAAAGATGGGAGTCATGTTGTTGGTTTTTTCTTTTTCCCTTCTAGATACAAAAGAAAAATCAATAAATGTGTTACTAATATGGTATTTTTTTCTGCAAGAAGAAAAATGGTGGTCGCTGGTGCTACACCGTATCCTGCCCGCAGGGACCTGGATGGACATTTTCTCTTCGGGAGTTGAGCCTGGATAACCCAATAATCTCTGTTCAGTTGCTAGAGCTTCTCCCAGCATGATTCGTGGCAATACTAGGGCTATCATCATGATTTGCAATAATCATAGGGTTATTTTTGAACGTGCTATAATAAGTGGTTGTCAGCGGTTATGCTCCGACCATGGTTGAACACTTAATATCTATTTTGTATACCCGATTTCCGCCCCTTTAATGTTCTGCTTAGCTAAAGCTCGTGTTGTGCAATCCTCTATTCTGTAGACAGTACCGAAAGAAGCTCTCTAAAGGGTTATTCTGAAATAACGGGAGATTTATATCTAAGTTATTATCTAGCGTACGTATTTTGATTTTTATGACATAAATTAGAATCTTGCCTAGTTTTATTGGTTGACATTCAGTTCTCGTATGCATACCTGTTTTCTGACGCTGATCTGCCGCTGCTCTGGCGAATTGTTATGATCCAAATTCGCAGGTTCAACCATGAAGAATGGCTCCTGGCTGAGGAGAGGAGACACTGATGGGAATGCTATGCCCCCTAGTTATTTGTTGGTGACGCTTCAACTATTGCGGTCCTTGGAATGGGAAACAGGGCATAAAAGAGGGTTGATTGAAGTGAGTACAGAATGATTATGCTGCCCAGCATATTGGCTGTCAGAACTTTTCTGCTCCTCTTGTTTTCACCAGCAGCCATTTGGGTGTTTTATTTTTACATGATACTGATCTGACTCAACGGTCACCCTACCATTATAGCAAATCATTCTTTTGGCGTAATTTCTGTAGACATTTCTCGCAGCAAGTAAATTAGTCATCTTTTGACTCCGGACTTATGAAATACTGTACCTACCTAAGTCCCAAAACCTTTTTGAAACAAGTAATTTCGGCGTATTTTCAGTTTCTAACACTTTTAGGTCATTTTTTTGTGAGAACACTTTCAGGTCATTAATCATGTACGTACTATCCAACAATCTCACCCCTAGTAAGAAGTTGAAGCTGGAACTGGGTCACCAGATACGCCATTCAGTTGTGTGTAACATGGCTTTGCTTGCATAGTGCCTTGTGTTATCAGTCTCTCTGTTAGTCTACAGGTAGGAGACTACAGTTCTAGCTTGAGCAAATATGGATTCCGGCTACTTTACCATTTTTTTAGTACTGAAAGATTGCATATCTTTTCATTGATAGGTCCACTTGCCAAAAAAAAATGCCATGTATTTTGTTGAGCCTAACTTTAAGATTAGTCAACCCCTAGCCACAAACTTGATGTGTTGAGTTGATTGGAAAGGAGATAGAGAGGATCATCACATCATTAGACACTCACTAAGCATGGCTGGTGACGCACTCCAGCATTAATGAAGAGGACAGGGCATGCTACAAGACTAAAGGCGAGGCGATGCGATGCCCTTTACAGCCAAGGCCCCTGTCATCTGTCGCGCTCGGCGCTCAGTTGCTGAATCCCGCATGGCCCCTCCCATCCCAAAGCATTAGTGGCTTCTCGATGTGCAGACATGAACGTAATGCCGCATGTGTTCCCTTCTTTTCGTGGACGGAAGGAGCAGCAGCCAGCCGGCCATTTGTTCCCGGTGAGCATGCATTATTTGCCCAGGGCCATGCCATGTGTTCCTAATTGATACGCCTCTATCCATCCATCAATCAACACTGTTTCTATCCTCTTCTTTTCACTCCTTTGTGCGTCATTCTGTTGGTCTATATGGATTGCTTTGTTTGGTTGGTTGCTGATCAAGTGATCAGCATGGATCAGAGATGAATGAATAAACCTTTGCCTTTTTCCCTTGGGTGGTCCTTGCCTGTGCACATGATTGGAGCTGGGTCCACCTCCATAAGCCATATGGCATGCTGCGTTTCAGTCGTCTCCCGCTCCCGCTCCTCTTGAGTGAAACGGAGGTAGAGAGATGTGTGCATGTGTTGCTGATATAAATGCTGTCATCTGTTTTTCATGTGCCATTCAAAGGAATTGAGCTGGATGGGGTTGATGAGTCTGCATGCAAGCCGGCGCTGCGATGATGGGGGGATCATCTCAGCATCATTTCCATCCAATTGGGCTAGCTCAGGATTTTCCTTGATGTTCAGACCCACATTATGCATCTGCAATTGAGTTCTTCATCTCCTTTCTTCTTTCGGTAGCATGTTCTGGATCCACTGCGTTCTCAATATTGTTGAGTAATCTGTAAGAAGTTAACAAGGTAAAAGTAAAACAGTGGAGTGTAGACCCAGTCTTCAGGGCTCTTCACTGAGGTGAATAGTTGGGGATGATATTCTTCATCTGATTTGGTGTGATCAAGTGCCTCTAGCACAAGACCAAGCATCCTCTTATTCTTGGAATATCACAAGGCCAGGGCACTACTCCTACTATAACTGCAATCAGAGCAGCGTATGCAGTAGCAGTATCCCCTTTTTTGGAGCTCTGCGATTGATTGGCTAAGGCGTGCCATGCACATAAAGTTTTTATTTCTTAATCCCTGTTGGGAAATCAAGGTGTGCTTTTAGTTCATCCATGTCCTAGCTAGCGGAGTAGAGGAGGCACAGGTTGCTAGTAGTAGGATCTGCCTTAGCTTAGTTGGAGATGCACCATTACCTTAATGCTTTATTTGCATGTCTGTATTGGAGGGCTCCGTAATGAATTGGTTTGGAATACCAAATCAGAAAGAAAACTGTAATGGACGTAATACGAATTCGGTTCTTTGGGTGTTAACTGAATTGGCTCATGGAATCTCGGTGAGGTTTCAATACGAAATCATGCTTGGATGGCAAACAATGGAATTGCATAGTAATAAGTATAAAGATAATTATTTGTTCTATATGCACCAACATATTTTTTGTACAATGTGTGACTATAATTGAATGGTTATATAGCAACAAAATTATTCTAGAAATGCTTGGGATTTCTCTCCACTTAGTTGCCACTTTTCTATCTATTTCTTTCCTTCTTCGTTTCAACGTCCCATCTTCTCTTTATTTTGTTATCGCTCCACGTGTTTGTAGACAAGAAAACATAGAAATGCAAAAAATAAAAAAATTGTAACCATGTCTTGTAGATTCCTGTAGGAATCTAAAACACGGGAATTTTACAACATAGTTTTTTTTTGCGGGTGGAAGAACACATAGTTGTTCGGATGCTCCACAATTTCTTTTCTACAAAATGTTCTTTAGGAGAGACAAAAAAGATGTTGCATTGGACTTCTCCAAGGAAGCGAAAACAAGAGGTTTGAGCAAATGTTTAGAATCTTCCAAAAAATGAAGGAAAGGAAGATTTGATATAGGAATTTTTAGAACTAACCCAACAATCAAAATGACTCGTAGGAAATTTTTTCTATAGGATTCTGTTTATATGAAATTCCTGTAAAGTTCCTTTGTTTCAAACGGGGATGAATAGCTTGCATGTGTTAAAAGCTTGCCCGAAGGAGAGGGAAAAAAATACATATTCCCTCGGAAATACATTCGTGCTTATGGTGGTAGGCACACGTGATTGCGGAGATATTTGTGGTTGTATTTGACAAAGTGTATGATGTTGGATAATGAGCAACTAGCTTTACTGAGGGCCAAGGGCTAGAACATATACATGTGTGGTAAAGTGCAGAAAAGCCCCTTATACAAAGGAACTATACACATCTAACACCCCCCTCAAACTCATGGTGGATCAACAACACTGAGTTTGGAGAGAACAAAACTATACTGCGCTCGAGTTTGTGCCTTCGTGAAGAAGTCCACATAGTGAAGAGAGAGAGAGAGTCTGATCCTGCACAGCAGCACGCACAAAGTGGGCATCCACACAGATGTGCTTGGTGAGCTCATGTCTCACCGGGTCACGTGCAATACTAATAGCACCGGTACTGTCTGACAGTAAGGGAGTCGAGGTAGTAGGAGACACACCAAAATCCTCAAGTAACCATTGTAACCAGATCACCTCAGGGTCAACATAGCCATGGCTCGCAACTCAGCCTCGGTACTAGAGCGAGAAACTGCAGTCTGTTTCTTTGTCTTCCAGGCAACAAGAGAGCCACCAAGAAAGACATGGTAAGCAGACAACGAGCGTCGATCAAAGGGATCACTGACCTAGGTAGCATCAAAGTAGGCCTGGAGCTCAAGAGAGCTGGACCGGGAAAGAAAAGGCGATGAGAGATCGTGCCACACAGATATCGTAGAACACGGAGGAGATGACTATAGTGGACAGAGGTGGGGGCTGAAACAAACTGACTCAGGATGTGGATAGGATAGGAAATGTCAGGACGCGTAACAGCAAGATAGACAAGGCTGCCAACGAGGTGACGATAGTGAGTGGGATTAGGAAGAGGGTCACCATCAGAGGCACGAAACTGAACGTTGAGCTCCATAGGAGTCACAACAGTGCGCTCATCACCGAGAGCAGCGCGAGCAAGAAGATCATGAATATATCTTTCCTGGGAGATGTAGAAGCCATCAGAGGTCGAGGAGATCTCAATCCCAAGAAAATAGCAAAGTGGACCAAGATCATTCATGAGAAATTGATCGCGAAGGCGAGCCTTAACAAAGGAAATGTAGTCAAAGTCTTCACCGGTGATGATCATGTCATCAACATAGAGAAGGAGAAGAGTCCGACCACGAGGAGACGTGTGAACAAACAACGCCGGATCATGATCACTGGGCAAGAAGCTAGCGGCAGTCACCACAGAGGCGAAGCGCTCGAACCAGGCACGAGGGGCCTGTTTGAGACCATAGAGGGAGCGGCGAAGTCTACAGACCATACCATCAGGAGCATAGTACCCCGGTGGTGGCTGCATATACACTTCCTCACGCAACTCGCCATTGAGAAATGTGTTCTGGACATCAAGTTGAGAGATAGACCAATGACGAACAGAAGCCACACCAAGGAGAGTGCAGACAGTGGTCATGTGGGCAACATGAGCGAATGTCTCATCATAATCGTGTCCCTACTCCTGCTGAAAACTACGGGCCACAAGACGAGCTTTGTAGCGCTCAAGAGAACCATCGGAGCGAGTCTTAATCTTGTAGACCCACTTGCAGGTGATGCGACGAACACCGAAAGGGAGGGAAACTAGATCCCATGTGCCAGAGCGCTCAAGAGCAGCAAGTTCTTTGGCCATTGCAAGCTGCCCTTCAGGCTGAGTCATGGTAGTCCGATAGGTAGTGGGCTCAGCAATAACAGAGAGACCGTACCGATCAGGAGAATAGCGATCAGGATGGGGCGAGGCTGAGCACGGAGGTTATGAACCGGGGGAGGCGTGAAGGGAGGTGCACCAGAGGTGGAAGGCGCATCAGGGGAAGCATGCTCAGTACGAGGGTGACGAGTATAGTGGAGAGGAAATGGTGAGAGAGGGCGATGGACTAGAGATGATGGTGGAGAGGTGGAGGAGGAGGATGGGGAAGATGGTGTCGGTGGTGAATGAGAATGAATGAGAGGTGCTGGAGGAAGAGGTGACAGATGAGGCACATAGCAGGGTGTATCAGGAACGAGAAGAAAGGAAATATCATCCACAAAGAAGCTCCAGGAAGAAGGACGTGGTTAGTAAGAGTGAGACTCGTCAAACATCACATCACGCAAGATGCGCAAGCGACGACCAACATGATCCCAACAACGATAGCCCTTGTGCTCATCACTGTAGCCAAGGAAAACACACTCAACCGACTGAGCAGTCGGTTTGGTGGGTTCGCGGTGGGCGAGAAGGACATAGCACACACATCCAAACATACGAAGAGCCGAGTAGTCAGGAGAACGACCGATGAGACACTCCATAGGAATACCACCCTGCAGGGCAGTCGATGGCTGAATGTTGATGAGATAGGTGGATGTAGATATAGCCTTAGCCCAAAAATGGAGTGGAAGGGAAGCACTAATCATCAACGCACGAGACGTCTCAAGCAAATGACGATGCTTACGTTCTGCAATGCCATTCTGAGCATGAGCACCAGGACATGAGAACTGGGCAAGAGTACCCTATTCCGCGAGAAAACCACGCAACAACTGAGAGATAAACTCTCCAGCGGAGTCAGCACGAAAGGTACGAATAGGAGTGGCAAACTGTGTGTGAACCATGGCAGCAAATCGTTTGTATATAGAGAGAACCTCGCTATGAGATTTCATGAAGTAGAGCCAAGTGTAGCGAGAGAAATCATCAATAAACAAAACATAGTAGCGATGACCACCTTTGGAATCAAAGGGAGCAGGACCCCAGACATTGGAATGGACTAAGTCAAACGGACGCTGAGATATCAACTCACTGGTAGGATAAGGTAACTGGATCTGTTTGCCAAGTCTACAACCATTAGAATGTAAAGAAACATCTCCAAAGACAGACCATAAGAGGCCTTGACGCACTAATGATGGCAAGCGCGAGCCACAAATGTGACCAAGGCGATGATGCCACTGCTGGAAGGACACAAACAAGGAGGCGACAAGAGCATGAGAACTGGCAGAAGTGGTGGCAGCAGAAGGAACACAAAGCCAGTCAACCTCCCAAAGGCCCTCTGACTCACGGCGACGAGGGCCAGCAGCAACCAAAGCCTTGGTGCGACGATCCTGAATGAAGCAATAGTCGGTATCAAGAATGACACAACAACCAGAATCAGTAAGTTGGGTAGCAGAAAAAAGATTCATGGTGAGGCGGGGAACATGTGAAACACAAGGAATAGAAAAGGACGGAGTGGAAAGAATACCACGACTAGCAACAGAAAGAGATGTGCCATCGGCAGTAAGAACATTAATAGGAGAATCAAGAGATCAAAGAGAAGACAACGCTGAAGAATCAGAATACATATGAAAGGAAGCTCCAGAATCCAGAACCCACGAAGATGTACCTGACTGTGTAGATACCGGCGGTGATGGAGAAGCGGATGCAGTCACAGCAGCAGCAGAACCAGTCGATGAGGAGCCAGAGGAAGCAAGTAGACGCTTGAGCCGTAGAATGTCTTGGTCAGTGAGTGACGGAGTCGAGGGAGGCACATGAGTCCCACTAGAAGAGGAGCGCCTCTGGTCTTGCTTCTTCTGGCGACAGTCAGACTCTGGGTGACCTGGCCTGGAGCAGTAACCACAGAAAGTGTCACGGCGCGACGTGACCTTCTCAGCATAAGGAGGGCGACCCACCCCCTGAAGGAGTCGGCAGGAGCGGCAGAGCGGTGAGACGAGCAGAAGACACAGGAGCTCTGGCAGCCAATACTGACGGAATAGCAAGCGACCCAGCAGAGCGAAGGCGGGTCTCCTCAGCATGAATCTCGACAGGCACCTCGAGATAGGAACACGACCACGAGCAAGCATGTGAGCATGACGAGGCTCAAACTCAGAATGGAGGCGAGATAAGAACTCATGAACACGCTGAAACTCCAAGTCAGACTGCATAGTCTGACAGCAGCGGCAAGCTCCACAAACAACTTTCCGAAGAGAGTCAAGCTGGCGCCAGATGGCAGAGCACCGTGTGTAGAACTCATCAATAGAAGAGTCACCCTGCTAAAGAGCATTCTCCTGACGCACCACAGATAAGTAGAGAGCATCACCAGATGGCTGATAGCGCTGACAGAGATAAGACCACATCGCTGAAATAGTGCCGAGACCCATGAACTCTGAAGCAAACTGAGGGAGCACACTCGTAGTGAGAACGACAGCAGCCCGAGCATCATCATTGCACCACTGAGTGTAAGCAAACAGATCATCACGGTAGACTGAAAGAGCATCTGAATAGGTTGATACCTTCTGATCATAAGCATCAACCACCGCATCATCAAGAGCCTGGGCTGCATCTCGATCAGCTTGAGAAGGCTCAGCAGCCAGAACAGGTGGCACCGGCGGGGTAGGAGCCACAGGAGCAACGGGGCATGGCGGACAGGGGACCTCGCCAGAGAGAACGCCCCACCGGAGAAGCCCGCACATATGAATACACATGAATCCCACAAACTCAGCATAATTGGTGCCATCAAAGATCACCGAGCACCGAGGAACAGCCACATAGCCCGACGAAGACATGCTGATTTGCTTCTCTGCTTCTCTCTGTTTTTTTGAAGTCAACGAACTCAGCCGGCCCGATTTGGATCGAGCAAAAAAGGAACCGAAGCAGGGGACTCAGGCAGCTCAATCTGGATCGAGCAGAGGCTCGATCGATGCAGGGGAAACGAGCGAGGACTTGGGCCTGGGACGGTCGACCGTGACCAGAGCCTTGGCTGGATAGACAAGGACAGCGACGGCTGGCAGACGAGGATGATGGCGGCCGGGCGGACGGAGACGGAATTGCGGCGGCCGAATGGAGATGGAGTGGCAGCGGCCGAATGGAGACGAAGTGGCAGCGGCCGGACGGAGACGGAGCGGCCGCGGCTGGACAGAGACTGGGCGGCGGCGGCCGGTCGGAGATGAAGCGGCGACAGCCCAGGCGGAGAAGGGAGCGGGAGCAGGCAGCCTAGAGAGGAGACCGGATCTCAGCCGCAACAACCTCGGCGAGCGCAAGCACAGCCAGCGACGAGCAGAAAACAAGCGATGGCAACCGGAACAGAGCCGGGAATGGCCGAAGACGAGAGAAATTAGGAACAAAGCAAGAACGGAGTTGCATCGTGCGGGGGAGAGGCTAACCTAGCATCTGATGCCATGTTGGATAATGAGCAACTAGCTTTACTGAGGGCCAAGGACCAGAACATATACATTTGTGGTAAAGTGCAGAAAAGCCCCTTATACAAAGAAACTATACACATCTAACATATGATACATATCTCAGTTTGCTAAATTTCCAAAAATATAATTTCAACATATGGACCCAAGATCGCAAGCTCAATTTTGGTAGTATTTTTAATTCCTCCGGCCTCTTTTCTCTATCACTAATCGGAGCACCAACTTATTAAGTCAAAATAATCGATGGCAACCAAGACCATCGGTTAATCCAAGATAGGATTTGAATTATTTTTATCATTTATTCAAATTCAATTCTTTGGTAGTTACAAGATTTTACAATTCTGAGTGATTTTCTAGAGTTCAAATATTTATGGCCATTCACAAAATCTCCTAATTGGGGAACTAATTGATTTGCTCCAGATATTTCATAATTTCACAAAAAAGACTTTAGAGTTCAAACAATTTTCTAAATATTTCAAATATTTTACATACTTAAGTTTTTATGGTATTTGTGAAAGAATTAGTATTTAAATTAAAATTTTAAATGTGTATCATGCATAGTTTGGTATTAGCTTCATTATCTGAGATTAATCTTAGTTATCCATCAGTATTACTGTACATCTCACTCAAATAGTAGCTAAAAGTTTGTTCACTAAGACGCATCATACTGACCTTAATACATAAAGCAATGCATGGATTCATCAAAATAAATTCAAGAAAACCATTCATGAACATGTCCATATCAATCACCAAGTCATCAATTTTCACAAAAAAATTTCACACACAACCGACCATATATTGATCTATAGAGAGCACGAGTTGAGCATGCATGGGCCATGGGGTGCAAAAGGAATTTAGGCTCTAATACCATGTTACAATAAATAAAATTTGTATTTCCAAGAAAACCTTGGACCCAATATGTATTAGAGGCTAAATTCCTTTACAATCTCAGATAATGAAGCTAATACCAAACTACGCAATTCAGACTCCTCCCTTGGGTGGGGGGGGGGGGGGGGGGGGGGGGGCGCCACCCTTGTGGGCTGCCTTGCCTCCCTCCTATGTCCCATAGGGCCCATATCTTCCCCCAGGGGTTTCAGTAACCCCCCGGTACTCCGATACGTACCCGATACATTTCGAAACACTTCTGGTATCTGAATACCATCATCCAATATATCAATATTTACCTCTCGACCATTTCGAGACTCCTCATCATGTCCATGATCTCATCCGGGATTCAAAACAATCTTCGGTCACCAAAACACATGACTCATAATACAAATCGTCATCGGACGTTAAGCGCGCGGACCCTACGGGTTCGAGAACTATGTAGACATGACTGAGACACATCTCCGGTCAATAACCAACAGCGGAACCTGGATGCTCATGTTAGTTCCTACATATTCTACGAAGATCTTTATCGGTCAAACTACAATGACAACATACGTCATTTCCTTTGTCATCGGTATGTTACTTGCCTATCGTGGTATCTTTATACCTAGTTCAATCTCGTTACCGGCAAGTCTCTTTACTCGTTCCGTAATGCATCATCCCGTAACTAACTCATTAGTCACATTTCTGGCAAGGCTTATCATGATGTGCATTACCGAGAGGGCCCAGAGATACCTCTCTGATACTTGGAGTGACAAATCCTAATCTCGATCTATGCCAACCCAACAAACACCTTCGGAGATACCTGTAGAGCATCTTTATGATCACCCGGTTATGTTGTGATGTTTGATAGCTCACAAGGTATTACTCTGGTATTCGGGAGTTGCATAATCTCATAGCCAAAGGAATATGTATAAGTCATGAAGAAAGCAATAGCAATAAAACTTAACGATCATTATGCTAAGCTAACGGATGGGTCTTGTCCATCACATCATTCTTCTAATGATATGATCCCGTTCATTAAATTACAAAACATGTCTATGGTTAGGAAACTTAACCATCTTTGATTAACGAGCTAGTCCAGTAGAGGCATGCTAGGGACACTTTGTTTTGTCTATGTATTCACACATGTATCAAGTTTCCGGTTAATACGATTCTAGCATGAATAATAAACATTTATCATGATATAAGGAAATATAAATAAAAACTTTATTATTGCCTCTAGGGCATATTTCCTTCAGTCTTCCACTTGCACTAGAGTCAATAATCTAGATTACGTTGTAATGATTCTAACACCCATGGAGTCTTGGTGTTGATCATGTTTTGATCGTGGAAGAGGCTTAGTCAACGGGCCTGCCACATTCAGATCCGTATGTATTTTGGAAATCTCTATGTCTCCCTCCTTGACTTGCTCACGGATGGAGTTGAAGCATCTTTTGATGTGTTTGATTCTCTTGTGAAATCTGGATTCCTTTGCTAAGACAATTGCTGCAGTATTGTCATAAAAGATTTTCATTGGACCCGATGCACTAGCTATTACACCTACATCGGATATGAACTCCTTCATCCAGACTCCTTCATTTGCTGCTTCCGAAGCAGCTATATACTCCGCTTCACACGTAGATCCCGCCACGACGCTTTACTTGGAACTGCACGAACTGACAGCTCCACCATTCAATATAAATACGGATCAGTGTCAAAGCTAGCATCGACGTAACCATTTACGACGAGCTCTTTGTCACCTCCATAAACGAGAAACATATCCTTAGTCCTTTTCAGGTATTTCCGGATGCTCTTGACCGCTGTCCAGTGATCCACTCCTGGATTACTTTGGTACCTCCCTCCTAAACTTATAGCGAGGCACACATCAGGTCTGGTACACAACATTGCATACATGATAGAACCTATGGCTGAGGCATAGGGAATGACTTCCATTTTCTCTCCATCTTCTGCAGTGGTCGGGCATTGAGTCTGACTCAACTTCACACCTTGTAGCACAGGCAAGAACCCTTTCTTTGACTGATCCATTTTGAACTTCTTCAAAATTTTATCAAGGTATGTGCTTTGTGAAAGTCCAATTAAGCTTCTTGATCTATCTCTATAGATCTTGATGCCCAATATATAAGCAGCTTCACCGAGGTCTTTCATTGAAAAACTGTTATTCAAGTATCCTTTTATTCTATCCAGAAATTCTATATCATTTCCAATCAACAATATGTCATCCACATATAATATTAGAAATGCTACAGAGCTCCCACTCACTTTCTTGTAAATACAAGCTTCTCCAAAAGTCTATATGAAACCATATGCTTTGATCACTTCATCAAAGCGTATATTCCAACTCCGAGATGCTTGCACCAGTCCATAAATGGATCGCTGGAGCTTGCACACTTTGTTAGCACCTTTAGGATCGTCAAAACCTTCTGGTTGCATCATATACAACTCTCCTTTAAGAAATCCATTAAGGAATGCAATTTTGACGTCCATTTGCCAGATTTCATAATCATAAAATGCGGCAATTGCTAACATGATTCAGATAGACTTAAGCATTGCTACGGGTGAGAAGGTCTCATCATAGTCAACTCCTTGAAGTTGTCAAAAACCTTTCGCAACAAGTCGAGCTTTGTAGAAAGTAACATTACCGTCAGCGTCAGTCTTCTTCATGAAGATCCATTTATTCTCTATGGGTTGCTGATCATCGGGCAAGTCAACCAAAGTCCACACTTTGTTCTCATACATGGATCCCATCTCAGATTTCATGGCCTCAAGCCATTTCGGGGAATTTGGGCTCATCATCGCTTCCTCATAGTTCATAGGTTCTTCATGGTCTAGTAACATGACTTCCAGAACAGGATTACCATACCACTCAGGTGCGAAATGTACTCTGGTTGACCTACAAGGTTCGGTAGTAACTTGATCTGAAGTTTCATGATCTAGCTTCCTCACTAATTGGTGTAGGCATCACGGGAATAGTTTTTTGTGATGAACTACTTTCCAATTCAAGAGAAGGTACAATTACAAATCAAGTTCTACTTTCCTCCCACTCACTTCTTTCGAGAGAAACTCCTTCTCTAGAAAGGATCCATTCTTAGCAATAAATATCTTGCCTTCGGATCTGTGATAGAAGGTGTACCCAACAGTTTCTTTTGAGTATCCTATGAAGACGCACTTCTCCGATTTGGGTTCGAGCTTATCAGGCTGAAGCTTTTTCACATAAGCATCACAAACCCCAAACTTTAAGAAACGACAGCTTAGGTTTCTTTCCAAAACCACAGTTCATACAGTGTCGTCTCAACGGATTTAGATGGTGCCCTATTTAACGTGAATGCAACTATCTCTAATGCATAACCCCAAAACGATAGTGGTAAATCAGTAAGAGACATCATAGATCGCACCATATCTAATAAAGTACGGTTACAATGTTCGGACACACCATTACGCTATGGTGTTCCAGGTGACATGAGTTGCGAAACTATTCCACATTGTTTTAAATGAAGACCAAACTCGTAACTCAAATATTTTCCTCGCGATCAGATCATAGAAACTTTATTTTCTTGTTACGATGATTTTCCACTTCACTTTGAAATTCTTTGAACTTTTCAAAAGTTTCAGACTTGTGTTTCATTAAGTAGATATACCCATATATGCTCAAATCATCTATGAAGGTCAGAAAATAACGATACCTGCCGCGAGCATCAACACTCATTGGACCGCATACATTGGTATGTATTATTTCCAATAAGTCAGTGGCTCGCTCCATTGTTCCGAAGAATGGAGTCTTAGTCATCTTGCCCATGAGGCATGGTTCGCAAGCATCAAATGATTCATAATCAAGTGATTCCAAAAGCCCATCTGCATGGAGTTTCTTCATGCGCTTTACACCAATATGACCTAAACGGCAGTGCCACAAATATGTTGCACTATCATTATCAACTTTGCATCTTTTGGCATCAATATTATGAATATGTGTATCACCACGATCGAGATTCAATAAAAATAGACCACTCTTCAAGGGTGCATGTGTTGGGGAATGCAGTAATTTCAAAAAAAATTCCTACGCACACACAAGATCTATCATGGTGATTGAGGGAGTCCTGGACTAAGGGGTCCTCGGGTGTCCGGCCTGTTAGCCATGGCCCGGACTGATGGGCTGTGAAGATATGAAGACCGAAGACTACACCCGTGTCCGGATGGGACTCTCTTTGGCGTGGAAGGCAAGCTTGGCGACTAAATATGTAGATTCCTTTCTTTGTAACCGACCTTGTGTTACCCTAGATCCTCCCGGTGTCTATATAAACCGGAGGACTTAGTCTGGAGGGAGAGATTCATTATCATAGCCATACAAGCTAGACCTCTAGGGTTTAGCCATTACGATCTCGTGGTAGATCAACTCTTGTAATACTCATATTCATCAAGATCAATCAAGCAGGACGTAGGGTATTACCTCCATAAAGAGGGCCTGAACCTGGGTAAAGCATTGTGTCCCCTGTCTCCTGTTACCATCGACCTTAGACGCACAGTTCGGGACCCCCTACCTGAGATCCGCCGGTTTTGACACCGACATTGGTGCTTTCATTGAGAGTTCCACTGTGCCGTCATCAAGAGGTTTGATGGCTCCTTCAACCATCTACAACGATGCTGCCGAAGGGGGAGTTTTACTCCCCGGACAAATCTTCGTGTTCGGCGGTTTCGCTTTGCGGGCCAACTCGCTTGGCCATCTAGAGCAGATCGAAAGCTATGCCCCTGGCCATCAAGTCATATTTGGGATCTTGAACTACGTCACGGACATCCGTGCAGACTTGATCCTCGCCGGATTCGAGACTGTGGCCACCACTCCTGGACACCCCGAGGGACATGACCTAAATCTGTCATCGGGATGCATCCATGAGACAGCTCCCGTAACCGCTCTGGCCTTAGATCCGGAGCAGGCTGCTCCATCCAAGGACGGGAAGCTTAACCCCTCCACGGAGGCCACAGATTCCCTGGCATTGGATCCGCACATAGACTTGATCTCACACGATACCTGTGCCACCAGAACTCTGGATTCATTTCCGGCCGTAAGTTCCAAATCACGTGAGCTCACGGACGCCGAACTTGATTGTTTATCGATCTTCGAATTCAGCGCCGCAGACATCTTCCAGCACTTGCCTTTGGGCGACATGCTAAACTCGTTAAAGAATCTGTCCTTGGCAGAGGACTCACAACCAAACTATATCCGGTTCGAACTAGGGGCTAACGATGGAGAATTTTGCTCCCCACCCACCACCCACTTTATAGCCACGGTCGAAGATTTAACCGGCACACTTGGTTACGACTCCGAGGACATCGAAGGTATGGACGATGATGCCGGAGAAGAAGAGGCCCAGAACCCACCGTTCACTGGACGTTGGACGACCACTTCGTCATATGATGTATACATGGTGGATGCACCAAAGGAGAACATCGGCGATGACAAGGAAGATCCAGCTGAGGATAAACCTTCCGAAATACAATCCAAGCGCCAGCGTCAGCGGCGCCGCTCTAAGTCACGTCGCAGTAAAGACAACAATGCTGACACAGGAGAAGATAATACTCCAGAAGGTGCCGAAGACAATGAAGACCCCGTTGAAACAGCTAAAAAAAAGATGAATGGGAAGATGGGCAGGTTAGCCTTGGTAAACAGGCCACGCACGAAGACTCAGAGGACGGAAGTTATCCTCCGCTCTCCGAGGATGAGGTGAGCCTCGGCACCGACGATTTCATCATGCCTGAGGAACCTCTGGAGCAGGAGTGCTTCAAGCGCCAGCTCATAGCCACTACAAGGAGCCTGAAAAAGAAGAAACATCAGCTTCAAGCTAATCAAGATCTGCTCAATGATAAATGGACCGGTGTCCTAGCAGCCGAAGAATACGGCCTCAAGCACCCAACCAAAAGTTACCCAAAGCGCAAATTGCTACCTCAGTTTGACGAGGAGGCGCCAGAATACATACCACCATCGTACAATGCGGCTGACCGACCACCATGTGGTCGGGACAAAATGACAACTCACGCCGAACACCAGCCCACCCCGCCTCATCGCACAGGTAGGGGTAAATTATCCCACGGCCATACATATGACCTCCGATAGAACCTGGACAATATAGTAGGACATACCAGATCAGTCTACGGATCTCGAGGACGTGCTTCGACACGCGACGACGGCCACCTATTCGGACGTGACAAACTTAGTCATGCGCGGGCTGAAAACCGCAGACGGACTCCATCAGAGCTACGTCGCGACATAGCCCGATATAGAGGTGCCGCACACCCTCATTGCCTCACTGATGAGGTCATGGATCATGAATTCCCAGAAGGGTTCAAACCTGTGAATATAGAATCATACGATGGAACCACGGACCCCGCGATGTGGATCGAAGACTTCATTCTCCACATTCATATGGTCCGCGACGATGACCTCCACACCATCAAATACCTCCCTTTAAAACTCAAGGGTCTAGCTCGGCACTGGTTAAACAGCCTGCCTGAAAATTCTAGTGGCAGCTGGGAGGACTTGGAAGAAGCCTTCCTCGACAACTTCCAAGGTACATATGTCCGGCCACCAGACGCCGATGACTTAAGCCACATAGTTCAACAACCTGGAGAGTCTGCCAAGAAATTCTGGACTAGGTTCTTAACTAAAAAGAACCAAATCATCGATTGTCCGGATGCCGAAGCCCTAGCAGCCTTCAAACACAGCATCCGCAACGAATGGCTCGCTCGCCACCTCGGCCAAGAAAAGCCAAAATCCATGGTGGCCCTCACGGCACTCATGAACCGCTTTTGTGCGGGTGAGGATAGTTGGTTGGCCCATAGCAAAAACAATGCAAGCGACACCGGCACCCCTGAAGTTAAAATTAACAAGGACAAGTCTCGACGCAACATATACAAGCGTCAAAACAACAGTGATACCACCGAGGATACAACGGTCAATGCCGGATTCAGTGGCTCTAAGTCCGGTCAGCGGAAGAAGCCGTTCCAAAAGAACAATTCAGGCCCATCCAGCTTGGACCGCATACTTGATCGTCCGTGCCAGATTCATGGCACCCCGGACAAATCACCCAATCATACAAATCGAGATTGCTGGGTTTTTAAACAGGCGGGCAAATTAAACGCCGAGAACAGGGAAAAGGGATCGCAAAGCGAGGATGATGACGAAGAGCCCCGGCAACCGAACACAGGGAAAAAAATAAGTTTCCCCCTCAGGTCAAAACACTGAACATGATATACGCTACCCACATCCCCAAGAGGGAGCACAAGCTCGCGCTCAGGGACGTCTATGCGATAGCGCCAGTCGCCCCAAAATTTAATCCATGGTTGTCATGCCCGATCACTTTTGATCACCGGGATTATCCGACTAGTATCCGTCATGGTGGTTCAGCCGCACTGGTCCTAGACCAAATAATTGATGGGTTCCACCTGACTCGCGTCCTTATGGACGGAGGCAGCAGCCTCAATCTGCTCTGTCAGGATACAGCGTGAAAAATGGGCATTAACCCATCACGGATCAAGCCCACCAGGACTACCTTCAAAGGAGACATACCAGGTGTAGAAGCCCGCTGTACGGGCTCAATCACACTAGAGGTTGTGTTCGGATCTCCGGACAACTTCCGAAGCGAGGAGTTAATCTTCGATATCGTCCCCTTCTGCAGCGGCTATCACGCACTGCTCGGACGAACTGCGTTTGCTCGATTCAACGCAGTACCACACTATGCTTACCTCAAGCTCAAGATGCCTGGTCCGCGCGGCGTCATAACGGTCAATGGAAATACGGAACGCTCCCTCCGTACAGAAGAGCACACAATTGCCTTAGCAGCAGAAGTACAGAGCGGCCTTCTCAATCAGAACCTTAATTTGGCTGCCGAGCCCACGGACACCATTAAGAGGGTCCGAACCACTCTGCACTAGGAGAGCTCGGCTCGTCAGGAGCTCGACTAGCAATCCGTCCTCCGTCTCAGTCCCGATAAGGTGGCGACATTCGTGCCGCGCGTACATAACTATGCACTTAAAATCCCATGGGCATCGACGGAGGCATAGCTAGCTTGTGGTCCATAGTACGGCTCAACCGACATCGGATACACACATACTTTCACTTTTACTTGTTTCCTTTGCAGGTCTCAATCCCACAGGCCCCATCTGGTGGACTGGTTATCGGCCCTCTTGAAGGATAAACACACCAAGACGGCGAGAAACACAAACATATGGGGACTTTTTAGGTGATTCTGTTAACGATAACTCTACCTGTTTTTCAGGATCCACATGCAGCTCTCCCTTGGTTTCGGCATGTCAAATAGCCTGTGTCTTATAGCACTACCTGTATCAATGTGCCTTGATGTACTAATTTAAATACAATGAGAACAGTTTGCGGCCGGAGCTTTAGGACCCCAACTTTTTACCTTTGTACCTTTTCTGTTTTCTTCCTCTTTTTCAGCTCCCCTGTGGATAACCCTATCAGGTAGCACCCGTACACTTTGGTACGTTTGATGTTTGCCAGGGGCTTCATAGCACCTTACGGCAACAAAAGTCCAAACACTTTTTATAAGTATAGTTCGGCACCCCGAATTTAGCATTATATGCATTGGCTCCGAATCATGTCTTTAGTCAATAGTTGGGTTGCCCGGCTCCTATGCTTGCTACCTTACGTTCCGCTATATCAGCTAAGGTAGTAAAGGGAGAACTACTGTGATTGTGCGCTGGTTTATCCAAAGGAGCACCTCAGTAGAGAAAGCCGAAAACTGACTGTCATGATGCGGCGAGAGCCGGTCAGCTGTTGGGAGGTTACAAATCGTTAGAGATTTCTTCCGCATTACGCGAAGGATCGGTACTTCCCAATCAGACGCTTATAGCACTCTAGTTTAGATACTAGGGGGTGCGCCCATGTTTTTATTATAAAACTCCTATGGCTAAGTGAGGGCGTTCAAGCCGCATAGTCTGGTTGCCTGGTTCGTTGCGCTAAACAACTCCTTCAAGGACCATATAATTGGATCAAGATTGTTTAGATTCCATCCCGAACACCCCCGTACTGCCTACGCGGGGCAGAAGCCGACGACTGGCCAACCCTCAGATTTCAAGCAACACGGCCGCACAGGAGGAAAAAATTAAAACATAACAAGCATTATATTACACAACATCGTTGATTCATGTTATAGGACAGGATAATACGAATATTTTCATGGGAGTATAACATCCTTCGCACATTGCTCTGCCATAAGGCGGGATCCCTCCAGGACACCATCAAAATATAACTTGGGACGGCGGTGCTCCTTGCCCTCAGGCGGCCCCTCGGTCATCAGCTTCTTGGCATCCATCTTCGCCCAGTGCATCTTGACACAGGCAAAGGCCATCCGGGCACCTTCAATATAGACCAATCGCTTTATGACCTCAAGCCGTGGGCAGGCACTAACAAGCCGCTTCACAAGTCTGAAGTAGCTGCTGGGTATCGACGCGACAGGCCATAGTCGGACTATCAGGTCCTTATGGCTAGCCCGGCCGCCTTGTGCAGCTCAACCAGCTATTTCAGCTGGTCGCTGAAGGGCACTGGATGTTCTGGTCCAAGATATTGAGACCAGAACAACTTCTCCGTAGAACTCCCTTCTTCGGCTCGATAGAACTCAGTAGCATCTGATACGCTGCGCGGAAAATCCGTAAATGCCCCTGGAGAGCTCCAAATTCAGGTAAGTAAAAGGAACGTTTCCTTCACAGACTTGCTTTGCATAATGAAAGCCTTACCTGCCGCGATCTTCTTGGCCGCCTGGATTTCCTGAAGGGCGCTCTAGGCCTCGGCTCGAGCCTCTTGTGCGCTTTGGCGGGCCTTCGCAAGTTCGGACGCTTGCATCTTCGAATCACGCTCCAAGGACTCATACTTCTTGGCGGCGTCCTGGAGCTCTTGCTGGACCTCGCTGACTCAGGCCTCATGTTTTTTCGCACGCGGCGCACTCCTTGGCCGCTTTGTCCTCGGCCTCGGCTAACACCTTCTTGAGGGCCGCCACCTCAGTCGTGGCCCCTAATAAAACTCATGACACTTTAGTCAGCACGAAACATTCATCCTTCCTCAATTCACGCGCAGGTCACGGCATACCTTGGCTGTCCTCTAGCTACTTCTTTATGAGGCCGAGCTCTTCTTTGGCCTGCTCCAGGCTCTGCTTCAGGCCGAAGACCTCCGCAGTATGAGCGGCAGCAGCCAACAACGACGCCTACTTATTCATATAGACATCTTATGTTAGTCTCCTGTGAAAATTATTTTGATCCCCTGTTCGGCTTTTTCTTTCCGAACACTGAACAGAGCATCAGGGGCTACTATCTACATTGGGATTTTCTCTTTTCTGTGTCGCTTACCTCAAAACCTATCAGCAGGCTGCTGCAGGCTTCGGTTAGTCCTCTCTTGGCGGACTGAACCCTTTCAATTACCGTGCCCATAAGGACACGGTGCTCATCCATAATGGAAGCGCCTCACAGCGCCTCCAGCAGATTATCCGGTGCCCATGGTTGGATAGGGGTCATCGGCGGAATAGGCATCCCCCTTCTTTTGAAGGAGGTTGCATGCCGGATTCCGGAGCCGCATCGGTCTCCGGAATTGAGTCCGGTTGAGGGCCGAACTGAATACGGCCCTCCCCACCAGTCTCCATGGGGATTGATTCCCCTTGGTGTCCAGTGACGGGGGTTTCGCCTTCTCGCGCCTCCCGAGCCTCTCCCATGCTTGGAACAGTCCTCCAGGACAGCACCTCCGCATCGTCCTTGGCCTGGGGGGAGTGAGCGGCTTGCGGTGAATCGTTGGCCATCGCCTTGGAATCCAACGAGCCTCCTGATGAGGATCGTGGGGAGCTGTTGCGGGCCGGACTACAATAACATAACCAATCATATCAATACAATGAGGAGGAGAAACTTTACGGGTGGATGTAAGTCTTAGCACTTACGATGCGGCCCGCGGCTTGGTGCGGGGGCATTGTTCTGGACTGCTTTTAACGTCCCATGCGGAGCTGCCCATGAGCGGGCCTTTCCCCTTCTTGGGCACCTCCGCCTCCAGAATGGTGGAGGCTGCCCTCTTCTTCTTCCCCTCATCAGGGGAAGGGTTGTTTTCCTCCTCCTCCTCCTCATTGTCGTCGTCTTCGACGACGGAGGAAGGAGTCTTGTCTTCGAACGTTGCGTCCGAAGCACCCTTGCGGCGGGGGCCACTCCGGACCCCCTTGGCCTTCCCCGTGGCCTTCTTCTCTGGCACCTTGTAGGGCGCCGGTACCATCATCTTCGCTAAATGTGGGATGACTGGTTCTTCAGGCAGCGGAGCCGGACATTGGATCCGCTTCGCCCTCTCCGTCCAGTCCTGTAGAATCGATGATGATAAAAGCTTAGACATCATCCTTGAAACAAGCAAGTAAGGGATGCAGTAAGAATGATATACCTCGTTGGCGAGGTGGTTGATGTCATGCTCGTGGTCCGAATCTGTGGCCGACGGTGTTTCGTTTCCCTTAAAAAGAAACCTCCAGGCATCTTCGTGAGTGGTTTCGAAGAGCCTCTTCAGGGTATGGTGCTTCTTCGGATTGAACTCCCATAGAGGGCGGCTTCGGCTTTGGCATGGAAGAATATGGCGAACTAGCATCGCCTGGATTATATCGACGAGTTTGATATCTCTATCCACCATGCTTTGAATGCGCATTTGCAGTGCTGTCAGCTCGTCTGGCGAACACCAGTTCGGGCCCTTCTCGACCCAGGAGGTGAGTCACATGGGAGCGCCAGAGTTGAATCCGGCAGTTGCGGCCCAGGTGGTGCCGTGGGGTTCTGTGATATAGAACCAATGCTTCTGCCATTCTTTTACAGTCTCCACGAAAGTGCCTTTCGGCCAGGAGACATTGGGCAGCTTGCTCACCATGGCGCCTCCGCACTCCGCGTGCTGGCCATCCACTACCTTCGGCTTCACATTGAAGACCTTGAGCCACATCCCGAAGTGGGGCTGGATGCGGAGGAAGGCTTCACACACGACGATGAATGCCGAGATGTTGAGGAGGGAGTTCGGGGATAGATCATGGAAGTCTATCCCGTAGTAGAACATCAGACCGCGGACGAAGGGGTGGAGTGGAAACCCTAACCCGCGGAGGAAATGAGGGATGAATACTACCCTCTCATTGGGCTTAGGCATGGGAATGATTTGTCCCTAGGCCGGAAGGTGGTGGGCGATTCCCTTCGCCAGGTACCCGGCCGCCTGAAGCTTGGCGATGTCCTCCTCCTGGACGGAGAGGCCACCCACTTGCCTTGACCTCCGGATCCAGACATGGTTGATTTCTTGCTCAAGACGGAGAAGATGAGTACTTGGGCGCTGGAGCTCAAGAATGGAAGGGCAGAGGAAGAGAGAAGGCGTGGGTGAAGAAAAGGGATTCTTATCTCCTTATAAAAGCAGTAAATATGGGACGCCTCCCCACTCGCCTTAAAATTCTCCTACTCCCGAGGGCTGTGGGTTACCCATGCCCGCATTGATGAGAATCCCGTAATAAAGGGACACGATCTCTGCTTTGACAAGATGTGCCAATGGCAACCGCGTCTTGAAACATGGAGCGGTAGACGAAAAACGGTTCGAAATTATGACAAGACAGATGTGATGTCATGTTACGAAAAGCTGTTAGTAGATTGGACACGTGTAATATTATATTCTCTCTGCGGTTGTGTGTGCCGTGTGTGTGTGTGTTACAGGTCCGGACACATCGATACATCCAAAGACTATTTTGGAGTTCGGAAGAAGGAACCCGCCTAGCAATGCCGAAGATAGGCCTACGCGCCAGATACCTTGTCATTAAAGCCAGGTTCAGGGGCTACTGAGGGAGTCTTGGACTAAGGGGTCCTCGGGCGTCCGGCCTATTAGCCATGGGCCGGACTGATGGGCTGTGAAATACGAAGACCGAAGACTACACCCATGTCCGGATGGGACTCTCCTTGGCGTGGAAGGCAAGTTTGGCGACTAAATATGTAGATTCCTTTCTTTGTAACCGACCTTGTGTAACCTTAGATCCTCCCGGTGTCTATATAAACTAGAGGACTTAGTCCGGAGGGAGAGATTCATTATCATAGCCATACAAGCTAGACCTCTAGGGTTTAGCCATTATGATCTCGTGGTAGATCAACTCTTGTAATACTCATATTCATCAAGATCAATCAAGTAGAACATAGGGTATTACCTCCATAAAGAGGGCGCAAACCTGGGTAAAACATTGTGTCCCCTGTCTCCTGTTACCATCGACCTTAGACGCACAGTTCGGGACCCCCTATCCAAGATCCACCAGTTTTGACACCGACAGTGATGCATAGCAACGAGAGGGAAGAGTGTTGTCCACATACCCTCGTAGACCGTAAGCGGAAGCGTTATGTCAATGCGGTTGATGTAGTCGAACGTCTTCATGATTCGACCGATCCTAGCACCGAAAGTACAGCACCTCCACGATCCGCACACGTTCAGCTCGGTGACGTCCTGCGAACTCTCGATCCAGCTGAGTGTCGAGGGAGAGCTTCGTCAGCACGGCGGCGTGATGATGGTGATGATGAAGCTACCGGCGTAGGGCTTCGCCTAAGCACTATGATGATATGACCGAGGTGGATTATGGTGGAGGGGGGCACCACACATGGCTAAAAACAATCAAATTGTGTGTTCTAGGGTGCCCCCTGCCCCCGTATACAAAGGAGCAAGGGGGGAGGCCGGCCGGCCCTAGGGGCGGAGTAGGATTCCTCCTTTCCCAGTCCTACTAGGAGAAGAGGAAAGAAGGAAAGGAGAGGAAGAGGAGAAGGAAAGGGGGGGGGGCGCCCCCTCCCTAGTCCAATTCAGACTCCCTATAGGGAGGGGGCGTGGCTGCCCCTTGTGGGCTGCCTTCCCTCTTCCCTATGGCCCATGTAGGCCCAATTTTTCCCCGGGGGGTTCCGGTAACCCTCCGGCACTCCGTTTTTCTCTGAAATCACCCGAAACACTTTCGGTGCTCGAATATAGTCGTCCAATATATCAATCTTATGTCTCTACCATTTCGAGACTCCTCGTCATGTCCATGATCATATCCGGGACTCCGAGCTACCTTTGGTACATAAAAACACATAAACTCGTAATACTGATCGTCACCAAACGTTAAGCATGCAGACCCTATGGGTTCGAGAACTATGTAGACATGACCGAGACACATCTCCGGTTAATAACCAATAGCGGAACCTGGATGCTCATATTGGCTCCCACATATTCTATGAAGATCTTTATCGGTTAAACCGCATAACAACATACGTTGTTCTCTTTGTCATTGGTATGTTACTTGCCCGAGATTTGATCGTCGGTATCTCAATACCTAGTTCAATCTCGTTACCGGCAAGTCTCTTTACTCATTCCGTAATGCATCATCCCGCAACTAACTCATTAGTCACATTCCTTGCAAGGCTTATAGTGATGTGCATTACCGAGAGGGCCCAGAGATACCTCTCCGATACTTGGAGTGACAAATCCTAATCTCGATCTATGCCAACTCAACAAACACCATCGGAGACACCTGTAGAGAATCTTTATAGTCACCCAGTTATGTTGTGATGTTTGATAGCACACTAAGTGTTCCTCCGGTATTCAGGAGTTGCATAATCTCATAGTCATAGGAATATGTATAAGTTATGGAGAAAGCAATATCAACAAACTAAACGATCATCGTGCTAACCTAATGGATGGGTCAAGTCAATCACATCATTCTCTAATGATGTGATCCCGTTAATCAAATGACAACTCATGTCTATGGTTAGGAAACATAACCATCATTGATTCAACGAGCTAGTCAAGTAGAGGCATACTAGTGACACTCTGTTTGTCTATGTATTCACACATGTACTAAGTTTTCGGTTAATACAATTCTAGCATGAATAATAAACATTTATCATGATATAAGGAAATATAAATAACAACTTTATTATTGCCTCTAGGGCATATTTCCTTCAGTCTCCCACTTGCACTAGAGTCAATAATCTAGATTACAATGTAATGATTCTAACACCCATGGAGTCTTGGTGCTGATCATGTTTTGCTCATGAGAGAGGCTTAGTCAACGGGTCTTCAATATTCAAATAGATATGTATCTTGCAAATTTCTATGTCTCCCTCCTTGACTTGATCGCGGATGGAATTGAAGCATCTCTTCATGTGCTTGGTTCTCTTGTGAAATCTGGATTCCTTTGCCAAGGCAATTGCACCAGTATTGTCACAAAAGATTTTCATTGGACCCGATGCACTAGGTATGACACCTAGATCGGATATGAACTCTTTCATCCAGACTCCTTAATTTGCTGCTTCCGAAGCAGCTATGTACTCCGCTTCACACGTAGATCCCGCCACAGCGCTCTGCTTGGAACTGCACCAACTGACAGCTCCACCATTTAATAGAAATATGTATCCGGTTTGTGACTTAGAGTCATCCGGATCAGTGTCAAAGCTTGCATCGATGTAACCATTTACGACGAGCTCTTTGTCACCTCTGTAAACGAGAAACATATCCTTAGTCCTTTTCAGGTATTTCAGGATGTTCTTGACCGCTGTCCAGTGATCCACTCCTGTATTACTTGATAGATTACTTGAAGGAGACCTTTGATAACCTCCGGGTTTATAAAATGATGCTTAATCCGGCCAAGTGTGTCTTTGGTGTACCGCAGGAAAGCTCTTGGGCTTTCTGGTGTCTAACAGGGGCATTGAAGCTAATCCGGAGAAAATCAAGGCCATAACCTCTTTGACTAAACCGAAGTGTATCAATGATGTTCAACGCATGGCAGGCCGGATTGCAGCTTTGAGCCGGTTTATCAGTCGCCTTGGGGAGAAGGCCATCCCTTTATATCAGAAGCTGAAGAAGACGGGTGACTTTGTTTGGAGTGAGGCTGCCAATGAAGCGTTTGAGAGTCTAAAGCGGAAGCTAGCTGAGCCGCATGTCCTTGCTGCTCCCATTGATAAAGAGCCCTTGTTGTTATATGTGGCTGCTAATGCCGGGGCTGTTAGCGTGGCTATTTTTGTGGAGCGCAAGGAGGCTGGAAAGGAGTATCCAGTTCAACGGCCGGTTTAGTATATCAGTGAGGTGCTTATTGAGTCTAAGCAGAGGTACCCACATTGGCAGAAGCTGGTGTGTGGAGTTTTCATGGCGAGCCGGAAGCTCAAGCAATATTTTTTGGGTCATCCTATCACTGTGGTCAGTTCTGCCCCCTTGGGGGATATCATCCAAAATAGAGAAGCAATTGGCCGGATTGCCAAATGGGCTATTGAGCTTGGACCTCACGGGTTAAAATATACGCCTTGCACAACAATCAAATCCCAAGCACTTGTGGACTTCATCAATGATTGGACAGAGTTGCAGGCACCGGAGGAAAAGCCAGATAACACTTATTGGAGTATTCATTTTGATGGGTCCAGACAATTGGAAGGCTCGGGGGCTGGAGTCATATTAACTTCCCCACGAGGTGATAAGTTTTGTTATGTTCACCGTTTAATGTTCCCTTGCACTATCAATGCAGCTGAATATGAGGCCTTGCTCCATGGTCTTCGGATGGCTAAGGAGATGAATTTAAGCCGGGTTAAATGCTTTGGTGATTCGTACCTGGTGGCTCAACAGGTGTCTGGCACTTGGGATTCAAAGGATCCACTCATGGCGGCGTATCGGCGAGAGGTGGACATAGTGGCTGGTCATTTCAAGGGTTATCAGGTTGACCATATAGTCCGACAAAAAATGAAGCGGCGGACGCTTTAAGTCGCTTAGGCTCTCAACGTAAACCGGTGCCGCCCAATGTCTTCCTGGATGTGCTACATAATCCGTCCGTCAAGATACCTACAGAGGAGGATTTGGCTGTTCCTGACCCGGAGGCTCAATTGGTGGCGTCTCTTCATGTTATCCCGGATTGTACAGTCCCATACCTGGCGTACATGAACCAGGGCGAGTTACCAGACGATGAAACTTTGGCCCAACAGATAATCGGGCGATCCAAGTCAATGACCATTATCAATGGGGAGTTGCATCATTGCAGCGTAACAGGGGCGTTTCAGCGTTGTGTGTCTCCTCAAGAGGGCTGTGAGATTTTGCGTGAGATCCACTAAGGATATTGTGGTCACCACGCCGATTCAAAATCCTTGGTAGCTAAGGCCTTCCGTCACGGTTTTTATTGGTTGACGGCTCATGCTGATGCTGAGGATTTGGTAAAGAGGTGTGACGGTTGTCAGAAGTTTGCACGCCGCTCTCATGTTCTGGCTCAAGAATTAAGGATGATTCCAATCACTTGGCCGTTTGCAACTTGGGGGCTGGATATGGTCGGGCCCTTTAAGAGGTCCAAGGACAAGAAGACCCACCTGCTGGTGGCGGTTGATAAGTTTACCAAGTGGGTAGAAGCAGAGCCGGTCAGTAAGTGTGATGCGGACACGACGATTCAATTCATCAAAAAGGTGATCTTCCGTTTTGGTTTTCCACACAGCATCATAACTGATAATGGTACTAATCTGTCCAAGGGTGCTATGGAAGAATTTTGTCAACGTGAGCACATCTGGCTTGACGTATCATCAGTGGCTCACCCCCAATCTAATGGTCAAGCAGAGAGAGCCAATCAAGAGATTTTGAGAGGCATCAAACCCCGGCTTATGGTTCCTTTAAAGCGGACGCCGGGCTATTGGGTGGAGGAGTTACCTTCCGTGTTATGGAGTATCAACACCACACCGAACAGATCTACGGGTTACATGCCCTTCTTCATGGTTTACGGAGCAGAGGCGGTTCTCCCTAGTGACATCCGTCATGACTCGCCCCGTGTGGCGACTTACGTTGAAGCTGATAATGAGAAAGCACGTCAGGATTCACTGGACCTGTTAGATGAGGAGCGTGATCTTGCGGCGGCACGTTCGGTGATTTATCAACAAGATCTGTGACGTTATCACAACCACCGGGTTAAGACCAGAACTTTTCAAGAAGGCGATCTGGTACTCCGGCTCATCTCGGATCAGACTGATATGCACAAGTTATCCCCACCTTGGGAAGGACCTTTTGTGGTCAGCAAAAATCTGCACAATGGATCATACTACCTTATCGATTTTTGAGAGCATAAAGAATCACGTAAATCGAAGGAGGAGACCCAATGGTCGTGGAATATAGCTCATCTTCGGCCTTACTATACTTGAGCCACAGGCTCTTCTTATGTACATAGTTATGACAATGTATATATTATGATCAATATAATAAACCGGAGCCTCAGCTAAAGCGGGGTATATGTTGTTTTCTTATATCATGTGTGGTTACACGAGGGCTTCTGTTCATAATGCGGTGTCCGGTTTACCTTGGTCGTACTCGAACCATCGATACACCTCTTGATCGGCGCAAGACCACCAGAAAAATCACTTGGGGGCTTGGTCGTATTCAAACCATAGCTACACCTCTTGATCGGCTCAAAGCCAAAAAGAAAACTACTTAGGGGCCAAAGAGAGTGTTGCAAAAGAACAACTCAAACATAGGCACCCACTGAGCACAGCTCAAAATATTGCTTGGGGATTCTTTGCTTCGCAATGAACACATAATCTACACTTGTAATAGGCTATCAAGCCATGGCTTGGAAGCTTGGTGTATACACCTAAAACCCCAAGTTAGCCTGCCTTTTTAAGTAAGCCACTCCATCCAGGTAAACCTGGTATGACCCGCCGAACTTTTGACAAGTCAATCTCATAGACCCTGAACTTGTCAAAGTTAAAACGACGATTGGTTAAAGATTGATGTCCATCTTAAAAGGCTTTGTAAAATGGTTTAACTCAGCGGCCTGGCAGCCCATGAAAAGCCTCGAGTTTGGGGCCTGGAAGCCCGTGAAAAGCCTCGCCACAAGTTTTCATATGCTTTTATTTGCCAAGTTTTTTCCTCCTTTGATGAGATTTGTAATGGTTTTGATAAACCAGCTCAGCTTTCAACTACAAGTTGTCAGTACATGATCAGGCATAATCCGGCGCTTATTAACCTAGTCTGGTTTCGACTATGAGTCTCTAGTGTTACATATGGATAATCCGGTGTTTGTCATAAACCGGTACGGTTTTATCATAAACCGACACAATATGGAAGGAGTTATCAGTACTCATGACTGTTGCCATCACTACAAATGTTGGTCAACCAACATGGTGATTCCATGTCATAGGTATCATTTATTTTCATATTTGATTATCTTTTGCCAGCCTTGGTTGCAAACCCCGGCTATATATTTGGGCATCATGACCTGTCCAGCGGTAAACCGCTAGGACACTTTCAAACTTATTGCATGCAGGAATAATTTGAATAAACACCACTACGGGTTATGAAACATAATATCTCCTAAAGCGTGGTGGATTCACAGTATCAGGCAAAATAAGTATGCACGATGGCATAGTAGACCAAGTGTTTTCAACTAGCCTATTACAAGGCGTTTTAATGCCCAAAAGAATAATTGTTTTCGGCAAAGGTGGCAGTGCACCGAACGCTAAACCGGCCTCCAGATTATGACTCGTCACCAGACTGAGTTGACGGCTGTGGATCGTCCTACGCTGGTGCATCTTCCTCCTCTCTACCCAGTGGCTGGAAGTCAATGGTTGCCCAATCAATTCCAGTTAAGGCTTGGAACACAACTTCATCACTTATAAGGTTTGAGGGGTCAACATCAGGGGCATAGGTGTGCTTACGGATTGGCGGAATAAGATTTTGTACATCATGTGTCGGCACAGGATATCTTTTCTGATCAGAATCATAAACCGTCTGATAATGAGAGAGATCCGTTTCATCAGCCAATTTGCTCGCTATGGGGCGCATTTCCCTTGTCAACCTTCGAAGATCATCATTGTTAAATTCTGAGTCATCCTCCTTCACGCCAGGGTAGCTGCTGCTTATATCTGACGGTTCAAGATCCGGTATCCATGCCTTCGCCCGGATTAGCGCGGTCAGCGCACCTGACCTGGCAGCTGATCTTTTTAGTTCGTCCAACCGGGCGGGAAGCATAGAAAGCTTCTCAATGGTCTCTTTTATTAAGGTTGGAGGCGGTTTATTATGCGCAACGGTGCAAATGGCCCATTGAGCTCCGGAATATAACTACTCTATCAGTGTATAGGCAGCCTTCAGCTTCATCCGCATGTCAGAGCCCAGATGGGTAATGCGAGTTCCCGTGTCATTGCAAGCATCAGTAAACCGGCAACCGATGAGATAATATATATTGAAAATCTTCAGGTGAGGTACTTACCAAAAACAACAGAAGTCATGGCATTGATCTGCCGCTTTAAACTGGTCAGCTCTTCGACCACCGGTTTAAGAGCTGCCTCTGCGTCTTCGGCTCTCTTTTGTAAAGCGGCTTTCTCTATGCCCCAGTCTACCTGCTCCTTCTTCAAAGTTTCCTTCAGCTTCTCCATGGCTGCTAAGGCACTGGCCAATTCTTCTTTGGCTTTGGAGGTCTCTGCTTGCTGGGTTTTGATATTTTCTTGAAGGTCAGCGGTTTGGGCTTCCTTTTTGCTCAGTTCAGCCTATAAGAGAAAGACATATTATGAGGTGGTAGTGAAATTTGGAAAGTCCCAAGCACATAACAAGTTATACACTTGGCACTTGGGGGCTAATGTATGTTTGCTCAAAGTAACACTGGTTAAAAGTCCCGGTTCAGCTTGGAAAGATAAACCAGCCCTTGGGGACTACACTGACGGAAGTTTCAAGATTACAAAGTTAAAAGTACCGGTTCATCCTAAAAGATAAACCGGCCCTTGGAAGATAAGCATGAAGAGTTGCGATATTGCAAAGTCCTGGTTTAGATGGGCATCATAAATCGGCCCTTGGGGGCTATTGGAGTTGGTACTAAAAACTTGGACATAAAAGAGAAACAGTTATGAAGTTACCTCATATCGCTCCTTCATCAGACTCATTAAACCGGCTTCGTAGTCACGGTTTGTGTATAGACGGTTTAAGAAACCAAAATGAAGTTCTTAGGCATTGAGGTGGGCGTAGCTTGACAAGTCTGTGATCCACTTGCCTTTGCCCATAGCAGAGAGTTCCTCCTTGGCACTATGCTTTGATAATGCAACATGATTGCTAGGGGTGGTGTGGCCAACACCAGTAATTATAACATCATCTTCCTTCTCACCAGCAGCTTTTACCGGCGTTGACGATTCATCAGCAGCCTTAGCTGGACTTGACGGTCTATCATCAGTTAGGACCGGGCTTGCCGGTTTATCAGTATGACCTGTGCATCAACTTCTGCTGGTTCAACAAAATCATGGTCTTGAGAGGGTGGATCATCAAGCATGGCATCAACATTGGTTCTTTCTAGTTCTGGAGTTCTCTCCGGTTCAACAACCACATGGTCGTCAGACGGTTTATCTACACGAGCCTTCTTGCTGGGTCTGGCCTTAGCTCTGAAAGAAAAATATATAAAGGTCAGTATAACACGTAAATATAAAACGTCAAAAGGAGTAAGTTTAAAGTGTTTACCCAGGGACAGTTTTAAGAGGAGGGAGTTGTGTGTCCGTTGACTCGCCGGATGATGAAAGAGGCGTTCCCTGATAATTTGAATCGGATGGATTAAGAGGCTGTCGGAAATAACCCGCCTTGGGATAAGAAGTATCGGAAGTGTTTGAGACCTCAGATCGACGTTTTCGAACCAGCGTGTTTGGTAAACCGGCCGAAGTGACTACTTGGCCGCTGTGCCGGGTTGTGCGGCGAGCTTCATGTTGCTGCTTCTTCAGAAGAAAGTTTGGGTCCAAGTGAGCTAGGAGGTGAGAAAATCTTACTTTCTGGACTACTTGACGGTTTTTTTGTGTTGGCAGAGGGTCTGAACAGGAGGAAAGGATAATTACCTCTGCGTCATCAGCTTGGCTGCCTTCGGCGTCATCCTGATAATGATCATTGTCAGTGAGGTGTATGAAAAATGAACCAAGAGAGTCAAGTTCTACCTCTGCGTCCGGGTCATCAAGGTCGTCATCAAGGTTTAACCCAATGGGTTCAACTGCCTTTTTCTTCGCAGGTCTTTTAACAACCTTCGTCTTTGGTCGAGGGGTCTTGGCCGGTTTTTCCTGCGGTTTCTTCTTCCAGAATGGGTCGTTACCCTATTAAAAGATTGACAGAAGATATAAAATGTTACACAAATAAGAATATCAAGTACAAGCAGGAGTGAGGTAAGTCTTACAGCTGGCGGTTTATTGGAAATGCAGAAGGGACTAAGCCCTGTTTTGCTGCAGACAGCCACCGGTTCATCCAACATCTTCTTAAAAAATTTAGTAACTTCAGCCCCTGTTAGCTGAATATCAATGTGTCGTTGAGGATCTTTTAAGTCCCCTGTGTATTGACACATTAAACCGGAGCGGCGACTTAACGGTAAATACTCCAAGTTATCCAGGAACGAACAAAATCAACTCCTATCAGACCGTTAGCCATAAAGGCTCTGAGCTTGGCGAGTTGTGGAGCGTATGTGGACCGTTCCTTGGCAGTCAGCCGTTGTGGAAGTGGATGTGTATTGGTAAGCCGGTGAGCACAATAACCCGGTAGAGGGTTCTCATCATCAGGGGAAGTGTCTTTACAATAGAACCAAGTCTGGTTCTAGTCTTTAGGATGACTATGAAGCTTTGCATGAGGGAAGCTGACATCCTTCCTTTTCTGAATAGAAACACCGCCAAGTTCGGTGTTGGGCCCGTCTACAAATTCAGTGCGACGGTTCAAGTAGAAGAAATCCCCGAACAATTCAACGGTTGGCTCTTCTTGCAGATAGGCCTCAGAGAACACTTGAAAGTGGCAGATATTGGACACAGAGTTAGGTCCAATATCTTGAGGGTGGATCTGGAAGCTGGCAAGCACATCACGGAAAAACTTGGACCCGGGCGGTTTAAAACCATGGCTCATATGATCAACGAATACCACTATCTCACCATCCTTGGGGGTAGGAGGATTCTCTGGACCGGGAACTCGCTAGTGGATTTCGCTTCGTTTTGGTAAAGCGCCAGTTCTGACGCATCCATCTAGCTGCTCTTCAGTAACCCGGGAAGGGACCCAGTTACAAGCATAGAACTGTTTGGCCATTTCGAATAAGGAGCTGGAAAAGATTGATGCCGGTTTAAGACTCATGATTAGCAAGCATAAAGCGTAGCAGGTTAAGGAAAAAGCATTCAAGCATGCAAAGTTGTTAAACCGGAGGAAGATGCTGTTATAAATGGTAAGGCGACTAGCGGTTTAAGAGGGGACTAATGGCACCTACTGGATTATCATTTTGCAAAAAACTAAACCGCCTATATTGGTATGAAAGGTACAGACCTAAAATACCTAAGTGAGGGAAAAACAAGTTTCACAAATTGGTATGATAATTTCATATCTGCGGTGCGACAGAAAAACTAGAATATACTCAGACCTAAACTTCAGGTTCTTAAGCAGTTCATCAGGGTCAGATGAGTCTTTCTATATGAAGGGGATGCTCTAATGAATAAAAGGGAGCTCTAACTACAAAGGCACCGGAAAATATCAGATCTAACTTGCCATTTGTGCTACTTAGAAGAACAGGGAAGAACAACTCTAGAACTTCGAAGAACTCCGATGAGTACAAACCCTAATGATAAGATCTATGGTGGAAGGAGAGAAGGCTTACCAGTGTCAAAGGAACAGTGGAGCGACTTTCTGGCATGATCAGGGTGATGCAACTACCATTGTTGGGGCAGATGCGAAGGTCGACGGCGGCGGCAGAGATCCAACGTTCGGGCGACGCGAGGAAGTGGATGATGTGAAGGGGCGCGAAGGAAAAAAATGAAAAGGACCCCTCGGCCTTATTTATAAGGTGAATGGATAAGCGACAGGCGCGGAAATCGAGGAGCCCAAAAAATGGATATGCAGCAAAATTGTTGCCTCAATTGTTGGAGGATCATTAATGAAGGGTATCTTCGGTTTTAATAAACAGGTGACGTCATGGCAGTTTATCATGATCCTGGAAGATGACGTCATGGTGGTTTATGAGACTTACGTGAAGGTGGTGAAGAAGAAATTTTCCTAAGCATTGAAGATTGACATGAACCAGTTCAAATCAATCTGGGGTCTAATGTTGGGGATATTACTGCTGGGCATAAACCAGCCAGGAGAGGCCGGATTATCCCCATAATGAGTTATTATATTTGAGGCCCATGAAGACAAAGACGGTGGTGCTTTATGAAGGCCCAGGGCCCAAAGGCGGATTAAGGTCTGTAGACATAAACCAACATTGATATGTAAACTTGTGCTGTAAGATAGAAAGAGTAGAGACCGAGCCGGACACGTTTACGAGCCGGCCTCAGGATTCTATAAACCGACGGGCGTCAACCTACGTATATAAAGGGACGACCCGACGGCGTTTTAGGGACAATAAACAATAATTCGAGAGCCAGGAAAAGTGGATTCGCTCCCTGGTCATCAAAACCCAAGCAATTCCATCACAACTGGACGTAGGCTTTTACCTTCACCTTAAGGGGCCGAACCAGTATAATTCCTTGCGTCCCTTGTCTGCTTTAACCCCTTTAAGCTAACCCATCGCGATGGCTCCACGACTAAGTCCTTTCATGAGGACATCTGCCGTGACAATTCCACGACAGTACCTATCTGCTAAACTAATAGCAAGGCACACATCAGGTCTGGTACACAACATTGCATACATGATAGAACCTATGGCTGAGGCATAGGGAATGACTTTCATTTTCTCTCTATCTTCTGCAGTGGTCGGGCATTGAGTCTGACTCAACTTCACACCTTGTAACACAGGCAAGAACCCTTTCTTTGCTTGATCCATTTTGAACTTCTTCAAAACTTTATCAAGGTATGTGCTTTGTGAAAGTCCAATCAAGCGTCTTGATCTATCTCTATAGATCTTGATGCCCAATATATAAGCAACTTCACCGAGGTCTTTCATTGAAAAATTGTTATTCAAGTATCCTTTTATGCTATTCAGAAATTCAGTATCATTTCCGATCAACAATATGTCATCTACATATAATATCAGAAATGCCACAGAGCTCCCACTCACTTTCATGTAAATACAGGCTTCTGCAAAAGTCTGTATAAAACCATATGCTTTGATCACACTATCAAAGCGTATATTCCAACTCCGAGAGGCTTGCACCAGTCCATAAATGGATCGCTGGAGCTTGCACACTTTGTTAGCACCTTTTGGATCGACAAAACCTTCTGGTTGCATCATATACAACTCTTCTTTTAGGTATCCATTAAGGAATGCAGTTTTGACATCCATTTGCCAAATTTCATAATCATAAAATGCGGCAATTGCTAACATGATTCGGACGGACTTAAGCATCGCTACGGGTGAGAAGGTCTTATCATAGTCAACTCCTTGAAGTTGTCGAAAACCTTTTGCAACAAGTCGAGCTTTGTAGACAGTAACATTACCGTCAACGTCAGTCTCGTTCTTGAAGATCCATTTATTCTCTATGGCTTGCCGATCATCGGGCAAGTCAACCAAAGTCCACACTTAGTTCTCATACATGGATCCCATCTCAGATTTCATGGCCTCAAGCCATTTTGCGGAATCTGGGCTCATCATCGCTTCCTCATAGTTCGTAGGTTTGTCATGGTCAAGTAACATGACTTCCAGAACAGGATTACCGTACCACCCTGGTGTGGATCTTACTTTGGTTGACCTACGAGGTTCGGTAGTAACTTGATCAGAAGTTTCATGATCATCATCATTAGCTTCCTCACTTACTAGTGTAGGAATCACTGGAACTGATTTCAGTGATGAACTACTTTCCAATAAGGGAGAAGGTACAGTTACCTCATCAAGTTCTACTTTCCTCCCACTCACTTTTTTCGAGAGAAACTCCTTCTCTAGAAAGGATCCATTCTTAGCAACGAATATCTTGCCTTCGGATCTATGATAGAAGGTGTACCCAACAGTCTCCTTTGGGTATCCTATGAAGACACATTTCTTCGATTTGGGTTCGAGCTTATCAGGTTGAAGCTTTTTCACATAAGCATCGCAACCCCAAACTTTAAGAAACGACAACTTGGGTTTCTTGCCAAACCACAGTTCATAAGGTGTCATCTCAACGGATTTTGATGGTGCCCTATTTAACGTGAATGCAACAGTCTCTAAAGCACAACCCCAAAATGATAGCAGTCAATCAGTGGGAGACATCATAGATCGCACCATATCTAATAAAGTGCGGTTACGACGTTCGGACACACCATTACGTTGTGGTGTTCCAGGTGGCGTGATTTGTGAAACTTGATTTTCTTGTTACGATGATTTTCCACTTCACTCTGAAATTCTTTGAACTTTTCAAATGCTTCAGACTTATGTTTCATTAAGTAGATATACCCATATCTGCTCAAATCATCTGTGAAGGTAAGAAAATAACGATATCCGCCGCGAGCCTCAATGTTCATTGGACCACATACATTAGTATGTATGATTTCAAATAACTCCGTTGCTCGCTCCATTGGTCCAGAGAACGGAGTTTTAGTCATCTTGCCCATGAGGCATGGTTCGCAAGTACCAAGTGATTCATAATCAAGTGATTCTAGAAGTCCATCAGAATGGAGTTTCTTCATGCGCTTTACACCAATCCGACCCAAATGGCGGTGCCACAAATAAGTTGCACTATCATTATCAACTTTGCATCTTTTTGCTTCAATACTATGAACATGTGTATCACTACTATCAATATTTAGTAAAAATATACCATTCATCAAGGGTGCATGACCATAAAAGATATTACTCATATAAATAGAACAACCATTATTCTCTGATTTAAATGAATAATCGTATCGCATTAAACAAGATCCAGATATAATGTTCATGCTCAACGCTGGCACCAAATAACAATTATTTAGGTCTAAAAATAATCCTGAAGGTAGATGTAGAGGTAGCGTGCCGACGGCGATCACATCGACTTTGGAAGCATTTCCCACGCGCATCGTCACCTCATCCTTAGCCAATCTTCGCTTAATCTGTAGCCCCTATTTCGAGTTGCAAATATTAGCAACAGAACCAGTATCAAATACCCAGGCGCTACTACAAGTAAGGTACACATCAATAACATGTATATCAAATATACCTTTCACTTTGCCATCCTTCTTCTCCGCCAAATACTTGGGGCAGTTCCGCTTCCAGTGACCAGTCCCTTTGCAGTAGAAGCACTCAGTTTCAGGCTTAGGTCCAGACTTGGGTTTCTTCACTTGAGCAGCAACTGGCTTGCTGTTCTTCTTGACGTTCCCCTTCTTCCCTTTACCCTTTTTCTCGAAACTAGTGGTCTTGTTGACCATCAACACTTGATGCTCCTTCTTGATTTCTACCTCCGCAACCTTTAGCATTGCGAAGAGCTCGGGAATAGTCTTATCCATCCCTTGCATATTATAGTTCATCATGAAGCTCTTGTAGCTTGGTGGCAGTGATTGAAGAACTCTGTCAGTGACACTATCATCAGGAAGATTAACTCCCAGCTGAGTCAAGTGGTTATGGTACCCAGACATTCTGAGTATATGTTCACTGACAGAACTATTCTCCTCCATTTTGCAGCTGTGGAGCTTATTGGAGACTTCATATCTCTCAATCCGGGCATTTTCTTGAAATATTAACTTCAACTCCTGGAACATCTCATATGCTCCATGACGTTCACAACGTCGTTGAAGTCCCGGTTCTAAGCCGTAAAGCATGGCACACTGAACTATCCAGTAGTCATCAGCTTTGCTCTGCCAGGTGTTCACAACATTTGGCATTGTTCCTGCAGCGGGTTTGTCACCTAGCGGTGCTTCGAGGACGTAATTCTTTTGTGCAACAATGAGGATAATCCTCAAGTTACAGACCCAGTTCATGTAGTTGTTACCATCATCTTTCAACTTTGCTTTGTCTAGGAACGCATTAAAATTCAACGGAACAACAACACGGGCCATCTATCTACAATAACATAGACATGCAAAATACTATCAGGTACTAAGTTCATGATAAATTAAAGTTCAATTAATCATATTACTTAAGAACTCCCCCTTAGACAGACATCCCTCTAATGATCTAAGTGATCACGTGATCCATATCAACTAAACCATGTCCGATCATCACGTGAGATGGAGTAGTTTTCAGTGGTGAACATCACTATGTTGATCATATCTACTATATGATTCACGCTTGACCTTTTGGTCTCACTGTTCCGAGGCCATATCTGCATATGCTAGGATCGTCAAGTTTAACATGAGTATTCCGCGTGTGCAAAACTGGCTTGCACCTATTGTATGTGAACGTAAACCTTATCACACCCGATCATCACGCGGTGTCTCGACACGACGAACTATAGCAATGGTGCATACTCAGGGAGAACACTTATGCCTTGAAATTTAGTGAGAGATCATCTTATAATGCTACCACCGAACTAAGCAAAATAAGATGCATAAAGGATAAACATCACATGCAATTAATATAAGTGATATGATATGGCCATCATCATCTTGTGCTTTTGATCTCGATCTCCAAAGCACCGTCATGATCACCATCATCACCAGCTTGACACCTTGATCTCCATCGAAGCATCATTGTCATCTTGCCAACTATTGCTTCTACAACTATCTCTATCGCTTAGTGATAAAGTAAAGCAATTACATGGCGATTGCATTTCATACAATAAAGCGACAACCATATGGCTCCTGCCAGTTGCCGATAAGTCCGTTACAAAAATGATCATATCATACAATAAAATTTAGCATCATGTCTTGACCATATCACATCACAACATGCCCTGCAAAAACAAGTTAGACGTCCTCTACTTTGTTGTTGCAAGTTTTATGTGGCTGCTACGGGCTGAGCAAGAACCGTTCTTACCTACGCATCAAAAACCACAATGCGGTATAGTGATTGCTTTTTGATCTTTAGAAAGAACCCTGTTCATTGAATCCGATTCAACTAAAGTTGGAGAAACTGACACCGACCAGCCACCTATGTGCGAAGCACGTCGGTAGAACTAGTCTCGCATAAGCGTACGCGTAATGTCGGTCTGAGCCGCTTCATCCAACAATACCGCTGAATCAAGAATCAACTAGTGACGGCAAGCAATATGTATATACCCACGCCCACAACTCCTTTGTGTTCTACTCATGCATATAACATCTACGCATAGACCTAGCTCGGATGCCACTGTTGGGGAACGCAGTAATTTCAAAAAATATCCTACGCACACGCAATATCTATCATGGTGATGCATAGCAATGAGAGGGAAGAGTGTTGTCCACGTACCCTCGTAGACCATAAGCGGAAGCGTTATGTCACGTGGTTGATGTAGTCGAACGTCTTCACGATCCGACTGATCCGAGCACCGAAAGTATGGCACCTCCGCGATCTACACACGTTCAGCTCGGTGACGTCCCACGAACTCTCGATTCAGCTGAGTGTCGAGGGAGAGCTTCGTCAGCACAACGGCGTGATGACGGTGATGATGAAGCTACCGGCGCAGGACTTCGCCTAAGCACTACGGCGATATGACCGAGGTGGATTATGGTGGAGGGGGGCACCACACACGGCTAAAAACAATCAACTTGTGTGTTCTAGGGTGCCCCCTGCCCCCGTATATAAAGGAGCAAGGGGGGAGGCCAACCGGCCCTAGGGGCGCGCCAAGGGAGGAGGAATCCTCCTCCTAGTAGGAGTAGGATTCCTCCTTTCCTAGTCCTACTAGGAGGAGAAGGGGAAAGAAGGAAATGAGAGGAAGATGAGAAGGAAAGGGGGGGGGCGTCCCTAGTCCAATTCGGACTCCCTATAGGGAGGGGGCACGACTGCCCCTTGTGGGCTGCCTTCCCTCTTCCCTATGGCCCATGTAGGCCCAATTTCCCCCGGGGGTTCCGGTAACCCTCTGACACTCTGGTTTTCTCCGAAATCACCCAGAACACTTCCGGTGTCCGAATATAGTCGTCCAATATATCAATGTTTATGTCTCAACCATTTTGAGACTCCTCGTCATCTCCATGATCATATCCGGGACTCCGAACTACCTTCGGTACATCAAAACACATAAACTCATAATACCGATCGTCACCGAATGTTAAGCGTGCGGACCCTACGGGTTCGAGAACTATGTAGACATGACCGAGACACGTCTCCGGTCAATAACCAATAGCGAAACCTAGATGTTCATATTGTCTCCCACATATTCTACGAAGATCTTTATCAGTCAAACCGCATAACAACATATGTTGTTCCCTTTGTCATCGGTATGTTACTTGCCCGAGATTCGATCGTCGATATCTCAATACCTAGTTCAATCTCGTTACCGGCAAGTCTCTTTACTTGTTCCATAATGCATCATCCCTCAACTAACTAAGTAGTCACATTGCTTGCAAGGCTTATAGTGATGTGCATTACCGAGAGGGCCCAGAGATACCTCTCCGATACTCGGAGTGACAAATCCTAATCTCGATCTATGCCAACTCAACAAACACCATCGGAGACACCTGTAGAGCATGTTTATAGTCACCCAGTTATGTTGCGACGTTTGATAGCACACTAAGTGTTCCTCCAGTATTCGTGAGTTGTATAATCTCATAGTCATAGGAACATGTGTAAGTTATGGAGAAAGCAATAGCAACAAACTAAATGATCATCGTGCTAAGCTAATGGATGGGTCAAGTCAATCACATCATTCTCTAATGTTGTGATCCCGCTAATCAAATGACAACTCATGTCTATGGTTAAGAAACATAACCATCATTGATTCAACGAGCTAGTCAAGTAGAGGCATACTAGTGACACTCTGTTTGTCTATGTATTCACACATGTACTAAGTTTCCGGTTAATACAATTCTAGCATGAATAATAAACATTTGCATGATATAAGGAAATATAAATAACAACTTTATTATTGCCTCTAGGGCATATTTCCTTTAGCATGACCATAAAAGATATTACTCATATAAATAGAACAACCATTATTCTCTGATTTAAATGAATAACCGTCTCACATCAAACAAGATCCAGATATAATGTCCATGCTTAACGCTGGCACCAAATAACAATTATTCAGGTCTAAAACTAATCCCGGAGGTAGATGTAGAGGTAGCGTGCCGACGGCGATCACATCGACCTTGGAACCATTTCCGACGCGCATCGTCACCTCGTCCTTAGCCAATCTTCGTTTAATCCATAGCCCCTGTTTCGAGTTGCAAATACGAGCAATAGAACCAGTATCAAATACCCAGGTGCTACTACGAGCATTAGTAAGGTACACATCAATAACATGTATATCAAATATACCTTTGTTCACTTTTCCATCCTTATCCGCCAAATACTTGGGGCAGTTCCGCTTCCAGTGTCTAGTCCCTTTGCAGTTGAAGCACTCAGTTTCAGGCTTAGGTCTAGACTTGGGCTTCTTCTAGGGAGTAGCAACTTTCTTGCCATTCTTCTTGAAGTTTGAAAGTGCGTTATATCGACTAGAGGGGGGGTGAATAGGCGATTTTTATGAAAGTCTTCAAAACGTGGGAGTTATGAAGACAAACAGAGAAGATTATGCCTATTACTATGCAGCGGAAGTTAGATTACACTAGGCCAGCCATGGTCAAGTATTCAATAAAGTGAAAGCGCAATGACAAACAGCTGCAGTGTAATAAGGATCAGGTGGGAAGAAGTTATGAAGCCAAACAGATCATACATTCATGTTGTGAAGACAAAAGATAGAGCAAGCAAGCAATGGCTTCACAATGAGTAACAGTAAGAGAAAGGAAGTGAAGATGAAACCAGTGACTCGTTGAAGACAATGATGTGTTGGACCAGTTCCAGTTGCTGTGACAACAGTACATCTGGTTGGAGCGGCTAGGTATTTAAACCTTAGGACACACAGTCCCGGACACCCAGTCCTGAACACGCAGCTCAGGACACCAAGTCCTCACCGTATTCTCCTTAAGCTAAGGTCACATAGTCCTCGCCCAATCACTCTGGTAAGTCTTCAAGGTAGACTCCCAAACCTTCACAGACTTCGTTCACTGGCAATCCACAATGTCTCTTGGATGCTCTGAACGCGACGCCTAACCGTCTGGAGGATTCACAGTCCTTCAAGTGTAATAAGTCTTCAGATCACACAGACAAGAAGACTTAAGTGATGCCCAATGTTCTCTGGCTCTGGGTGGTTAGGGCTTTTCTCCTCGCTAGGAATTTTCTCTCAAAGGATTCGAGGTGGTTTGCTCTCAAACGACAAAAGCCGTGCACTGAAATCTGAGCAGCCAACCGTTTATGGTTGTAGGGGTGGGCTATTTATAGCCACTTGGCAACCCGACCTGATTTGTCCGAAATGACCCTGGGCCACTAAGGAACTGACACGTGTCTCAACGGTCAGATTTCAAACTCTCATGGCAACTTTACTTGGGCTACAAGCAAAGCTGACTTGTCCGGCTCTGGACAAGATTCGCTCTCATTGTCTTCACTCGAAGACATAGGTTTTTGGTTTAGGCATCACTTCAGTCATTCTGACTGGTTCTCCTGGACCCCACTTAACAGTACGGTGGTTCCTATGACTCAACACAAAAGAAAAAGAACTACGAAAGATCTAAGTCTTTGAGCTCCATAGGCTTCATAACGTGTCTTCTTTTGTCATAGTCTTCAATGTGAATATCTTCATATACCACCTTTGGCTTCAATGTCTTCATACATTTTTAGGGGTCATCTCTGGTAGTAAAACCGAATCAATGAGGGACTTCTACCTGTGTTATCCTGCAATTCTCATAAACACATTAGTCGCTCAACTAGGTTTGTCGTCAATACTCCAAAACCAACTAGGGGTGGCACTAGATGCACTTACAATCTCTCCATTTTTGGTGATTGATGACAAACTAGTTGAAGTTTTCAACGGGAAATATAGTCTGTGAAATTGTAAAGGATAAGGAATTGTCTTCATAAGTTGCAAGGGCTCCGCCTGAAGATGTGCATATAAGTTAATTTGCTTTTGGAATGCAAATGCACATGGCAGGTTGTACTTGTGGAGATCCACTTCAGCTTATGATGACAATCCACTATGCATGTGAAAGTATATGAAGATAATGACATGCATAATGGAAAATGGACGTCTGCGGAATGAGATAAGTGCGGAATTTATCGTCGCACTTGCAGAATTTATCTTCGCAAAACAGGGTGGCAAACAAGTAGCAGACGACCATCTGGTTTAAGTGTTACAACTCATAAGAACCAAATGACGCAAAAACGAGAGTTGTAAGCACGAAGCAAAATATAGCAAAACATAAAGCACCCGCCCATATGGACCCGCTTGAAGACTATCAACTCATATGCTTCTCCCCCTTTTGTCAGCGAGGACCAAAAAGGTTTGAAGACATAGAGTGTCTACTCGTTCCCAGGAGCAGCAGGGTCGTTGGAGGTGTTTGGCGGTGCAGAAGAGCTTGGAGGTGCTGAAGCAGATGGCGGTGATGTAGCATCGTCTTCTTCATCAATGATTCTGGCAGTGACTGTGGCAGCAGATGAAGAAAACTCAGAGTCTTCAAGTGATGGTGTGTTTCGCATCACAACCCTTCTAGGAGGTGTGGTGTCAAACTTGAAGCGCTCTGTGAAGCCATGCTCTTCAAGTTCAGCTTCAATACATATCATTGAGAGCCCTTTCCATGTACGACGACATGTTTCATGAGTGACGAAGGCATTCTTGGTGGCAAGATTTCGAAGACGATTAACATCCACCAAGAGGCTTTTCATCTGATGCTTTAGCCAGTCGTGATGCCTATCTTGTTTTGATGAAGGGCCACAAGAAGCTCTCGGTCATTGAGAACACGAGCGCGCTTCTTGGGTCTTGAAGCAGTTGCACTATCAGTGGCTTCAGTTGAAGCAGGGTGTGGCGCACGTGTAGTGCCAGCCAAAGGATACACCCTGGAGATGGCTTCAACACCTTCATCGTTTTGAGTGAAGCTCTGGTGTTCTGCATTCTGAAGACTTATAGGTTGCTTGGCAGGCTCAGGATATATAGCTTCGGCAGAGGTATCCACATCTGGCAAGAAGATCCGATGGTTTCGGGCTGAGGGCTGATACGAGATCGCAAAGTGTAGTTTGATCAGCCTCATCACCCAAGGAGCATAGAACTTCAAACCAAATAAATCTGAGCCTGACGCTGCAAGTTGGCGTATGAAGAAATCCTGTGCGTTGAAGCATTTGCCATGAAGGATATAGAATATGAGAGTCTTCATTGCACCCTCAATCTTAGCATGTGGAGAGTGTCCCTTAATGGGCCAGAGAGTCCGCCGGATGATGTGATATATGGTCCTGGGCAGGTACTCAAGGTCTTCAACGAAGAACTTAGTTGGATAGGGTGCATCGTGGGGCAATGGCTTCATCATTGAGAGCATCTGACTCATATTGGGTTCAGGCCTCTGGAATATGCTCTCAATAGCTTCATCATGTAGTTGACAGCCTTCCTCGAAGAATTCGCCAGGAGTGGGCAGGCCGGTGAGCTCAATGATATCAAATGCATTGGCTTCATGATGGACATTGCCGGTCATCCACTCCAGGGCCCAAGTCTTCGGATCTCTGTTGTATCCCTTGATGTGTAGGGTGGCATAGAATTGCAATAGAAGCTCTTCATTCCAGTGCTCTTCATCAGTTATATACGGCAGCAGCCCCACTTGCTTGAAGCAATCCAGCGCTTCCTCTAAGCAGGGAAGACCAGCAATAGCTTCAACTTCAAGGCGCTTGTGTGGGAAGATGCGACCTTGGTTGTATAGGATGCATGAATAGTAGCTGCGCTGAGGATAGCTCCAGAACCTATCTGATGAAATCCTTTCCCTTGAATAGGGGTTCTTGGAGCTGTTGAAGAACGTATTGTCTACCTTGAAGCTATTGATGTCAAAGGAGCCAGGTGCTGATGCAGGACCTGGGAACCTTGGCAGCCTTGGGACTGGCTTCTGGACATGAGGCTTGTGCTCAACATGGTAATCAAATTGAGGACCTGCAGCAGACTCAGGAACAGAAGTGTCTGGATCAGTAGCTTCGCTGTCTGCTGAAGCTTTTGGTGGGGAGGGCTCCACATTGGCTTCAGTGTTTGTTGTGGCAGCCTCAACATTTTCAGCCTCCGCTTGACTAGCTGGAGGGTCAGTCACAAGCATGTTCTCCTGGAGAACTGCTTCTTGGTGTAGCGGTGGAGTGGGATCTTGTGGTACTTATTCATTTTCTTCGGCTGATGCAGCCGGAATGTCTTCAGCATAGACTTGAGGCCTTGGACCTTTGCGAAGCCTGCGGAACGCAGACGATGCTTGTGGGGTTGGAGTGGGCTGGGCCTCAAAGTCCTCTTCCTCTTGAGGGTGATCCGCCCATGACGCGTCTTGTGCAATTGGCGTCAGAGGACGACCAATGCTGATGAGCTCACTTTGTTCATGCCGAGGATGGGCTACATCATCTTGTACATTGTCCTGATGACCAATGTCTTCAGCAGCAATGGGGTCGGCTGCTGGTATGTCTTCAGCTTCAGGAGCCTCTATGGAAGCAGGCTCATGAACCGTCAGTTGACGTTCTGCGTTCGGGTGCACCATAGCAATAGGTTCAACTATCAAGGGCTCTGTGGGAGCAGCCCGAGATTTCTTGATCTTTCTCTTCTTCTTGCTGGGGGCGGTAGGAGAGGCTTCAAAGCTCTTCCTCTTCCTGGCTTCAGCCTCAGCAGTTCTTGTCTTCTTGAGCTCTGAAGCTGTTGACCGGCTCTTTGGTTTCGAGCTAGTCGTTGCAGTTGGGAAGACAATTGAAATTGCTTCTTGCCTAGGTGCCTCTGGTTCAGCTGGAACAGTCTTCTTCTTTTTCTTTGCGGCCATCTTGGGGTCGATGCCAGGACGCCCAAGTGCCTTGCGCTTCTCGGCCTCATTGTAGGCCTGCACACATCTTTCTGCCAGAGACTTCATCCGCTCGCGTGAACCTTGAGCTTCTGCACGCTTCTTCAGAAAGTTTTCCTTAAGTTCATGCAACATGGTCTTGAAGCTCTTCACTTCTTGCACGCTGAGCTTGGCCATATGCTTCTTGAACTGAGCCTTTTCATGATCAATTTTCTGCTTCAGTTCAACTATGCGCTGGGCAATAGCAAGTTCTGAAGCAATAGCGCCTTGGAATGCGACGCTGAGGCCAACGGGCAGCTGCAGATCTTCGAAGCTGATGTCTGGTGAGGCAAACCATTCGTCGATGAAATTGTGGATGATGGCGACATCAAAGAGAGGCAAATTGTTGAAGATTTCAACTTCTTCTTTGCTTTTGATGAGCTGCTCTAGAGCGTCATCTCCAAGATCTTCATCACTTGACAGATCTATGGCTTCGCTGCGCAGGATGGCAGCAGCTGTGAGCTCTTTGCCGGTGTGTGGCTGAGGCTCTTTGGCCTTCTGGGGCTTGGAGACGCGGGATACGTCTTCAGACTGCACACTGTCTTCAGGAGGTGCAGTTGCCAATGGCTTCGCCCTTGAGATTTTTGAGGAAGGGGCCGGCTTTGAAGCTTTTGGCTTCTTTGATTGCTTTGGCTTTGGTACAGCAGGAGCTTCATCAGACTCAGAGTCAGCTAGAGGGTCATTCACGGCAGTCCCTTGGACTAGGATGTGGGTGATGAGGCCTTCAAGGTTGGCAAACGGACCGATGACATTGGGTTCTGCGTAGCGTGTGCCATGTGCCCTTGGTGCGGAGGGGCCAGGGTTGAAGTCTAACCCAAATTTCTTCTTGTTCAGCTTCGCTGATTGTTGGGCAAACTGGAAGTTGCGCTTGAACAGATTGTCGTCACGACACCAGAGGAGTGACGACGGATGCGCATCGTCAGGCTGTGGTCCTCGGACCATGCATGGGTAGAAGCCTTGAGCAATGGCTTCATCTCTGGTCCTGGGTATGAGATTCTTGTAAATGATGTCCCCCCATGGTTTCTTGATGGCACATTTCTCAGCATACTCCTGAGTGACGAAGCAGTATTTGAACCACTGTTCTGCCCAATAGCGTCGAATCCATTGGATTCGGGTCTTGCACAGCCCATAACTCTCTTCTGGATCTGTTTTATACATTTCTGCCAGGTCTTCAGGCAGATCTTTTGAAGTTCCTTCACGTCTTTGTCTGCCCCCCTTCCTTGCTGCTACTTCTGAAGCCATAAACTTTAACTTGAAAGGCTTCAAGACTTTCAAAGGCTTCAAAGGCTTTCTTTTGCTGGACCAACAGGAACTTGCTTCAAGAGAGTTTATGTGATGCTGTAGGAATTCTGCAAATGAATGCAGACTATGAGAACCGAAGGATTCTCCCATGGACATGTACCTGTGACAGCATTAAGGTGCGAGGGAAGGGGAAGAGGTCATATGCATTCTCAAAAGGTCTTGAAGATTAATCAGTTTAGAAGACATTGACCTCATCGTGCGAAGACATTCACTCATAGATAAGAAGTTGGTTCCAGATTTGTACGAACCCACAGATCAGTACAAGTGAGGAATCTAACTACTTCATGAAGCACAAGTGAATATACTAGGCATTTTATGAGATGCAGATTGAGAGATCTAACTTGTGGGAAGATAAACTTCTTATGGTAGAAAGTGACAGAACCATGAGATCAAAGGGGCTGTAAAAAGAAGTTTTATTTACCACACTTGGAACTGCTAGACGGAAGTGGGAGATGATGCCGAGCAGTTCAGTCCTCCATGCCCTAACTTGGCGACGGAAGACACCTACGGCGACGGCGGAGAGAACGATGTCCACGTCGGTGTGAGGATGGCGTCGGAGAGGTTGCGGCAGCGAAGCGCTTCGTCGCCGGCGTCGTCGAGAGCTAGCGGTGGCGCTAGGGTTCGTGCGAGGGTGGAAGAAGGAGATAATGACCGCGGTAAGTGTGAATTTATAGGCACAGGGGCGGCACTGTGCTATTACACAGGTGCCCCTGGCGATTCGCATCTGAGAAACGCGTGGCCAGTTTGCGGAAGTTTGGGGTTTATTCCACGTCCCACGCACGCCTGGATTGTCGGGCGGTCGTTCCTACTTCTTCGGATTTTATGTGGAGGAATGAGCATTAAAAACGGACTTTATGGTTATCTCTATATCTTCTGCTGACAAGGACGCAGTGAAGACATTCGACAGTTTCAATAGAATGCATATGACTTGGAGAGATAGAATTTGAGATAGAAAGCATAGAGAGATTAGGGTCCGATCACATTCACTTAGTTCAAAAGATTCAACCAAGAAGACATAGCTATAAGTGAATGCTGTAGAGGACAGAACACTAGTATGTATACATCTATATAATCAACGTAGTGAAGATAATCATGAAGACATGTTGAGTTCGAAGCCAAACCAAATGTGAAGATATTGCAAGGTAACGCCATGAGTGAAACACTTCAAAATGGAATGTTTGGTGGTGGCGTTACCCACCGTATAGGAAGTATTAGACCCAGACACGGCGCACAATTATCATGGCGCTCCGAAGTCAAATTCCACATTAATGTATTCACACCTAGAATGTATGTCTTCATTGATTGAAGATATACTTTACTTTGTGTGTTGCACATCTAAGTCATCAATATGCATAAGTGTTAGGATGTGTGCCTGATCACAGGACATTTGAGGATTCCAGGATATTTAGCTCACACCATAACTTGCAAAATCTCTTCTCATCCAAGGGCTTGGTGAAGATATCTGCCAATTGTTCTTCAGTGTTGACGTGTATGATATCAATGTCTTCCTTCACAACATGATCTCTGAGAAAGTGATGACGAATTTCAATGTGCTTTGTCTTCGAGTGCTGAACTGGGTTGTTGGCAATCTTGATGGCGCTTTCGTTGTCGCAGTAAAGTGGTACTTGCTTCAGATGAATGCCATAGTCCTTGAGTGTTTGCTTCATCCACAGAAGCTGAGCGCAGCAAGATCCAGCAGCAATGTATTCAGATTCAGCAGTGGAGAGAGATACACAGTTCTGCTTCTTTGAAGACCAACATACAAGTGATCGTCCCAGAAAGTGACATGTGCCTGAAGTAGACTTGCGATCAACTTTGTCACCAGCATAATCAGCATCCGAAAATCCAACCAAATCAAACTCTGAGCCCTTTGGATACCATAATCCTAGAGTTGGGGTGTGAGCCAAATATCGAAGAATTCGCTTCACAGCTAAGTGATGCGACTCCTTTGGTGCCGCTTGAAATCGAGCACACATGCAAACACTAAGCATAATAACTGGCCTAGATGCACATAAATAAAGCAAAGAACCAATCATGGAGCGGTATACCTTTTGATCGAACTCTTTACCATTGTCGTCAGGACCTAGATGATGTTTGGCTGGCATTGGTGTTGTGAAGCCTTTGCAGTCTTGCATACCGAACTTCTTCAGGCAATCTTTGAGATACTTCTCTTGAGATATGAAGATGCCATTGCGTTGTTGTCATATTTGAAGACCAAGGAAGAACTTCAGCTCCCCCATCATGGACATCTGATATTGCTCTTGCATCATATATCCAAACTCTTCACTGTACTTCTGATTGGTGCAGTCGAAGATAATGTCATCCACATATATTTGGCACACAAACAGTTCACCATCATATGTCTTCGTGAAAAGAGTGGGATCCAGGGAACCAGGTATGAAGCCTTTGCTCTTCAGGAAGTATTTGAGTGTGTCATACCAGGCCCTAGGGGCTTGTTTGAGGCCATACAGTGCCTTGTTGAGCTTGTATACCATGTCAGGATGTTTTGGATTTTCAAAGCCAGGAGGTTGTGCAACATACACTTCTTCTTCAATCTTGCCATTGAGAAAGGCACTTTTCACATCCATTTGATATAGAAGTATGTTATGATGATTTGCATTGGCCAGCAATATGCGTATGGCTTCAAGCCTAGCCACATGAGCAAATGTTTCATCGAAGTCAATGCCCTCCACTTGAGTATATCCTTGAGCAACGAGACGAGCTTTGTTTCTGACAACTTGACCATGCTCATCTTGTTTGTTGCGGTATATCAATTTGGTTCCTATTATGTTGTGCTTTCGTGGATCAGGACGCTTAACCAGTTCCCATACATTATTCAGCTCAAACTGTTGAAGCTCTTCTTGCATAGCTTGAATCCATTCAGGTTCCATGAAGGCTTCTTCAACTTTCTTGGGTTCTGATATTGAGACGAATGCGAAGTGCCCACAGAAATTTGCTAGCTGAGTTGCCCTTGAACGAGTGAGTGGACCAGGTGCATTGATGCTGTCAATTATTCTGTCAATCTGCACTTCATTGGCAACACGAGGATGTACAGGGCGAAGACTTTGCTCTTGCTGATCTGTTTTGTTGTTGGGAGGAACGTCTTCAGGCTGAGCATTGTCTTCATGTTGATCAGGTGCTGAGATGATAAGTTCTTCTTCAGGATGAGCTTCAGAAGGTATAATCTCTCCAGTTCCCATAAGCTTGATTGATTCACTAGCTGGAACTTCATCTAGCACATTTGGCAGTTGCTCTCTTTGTGAACCATTTGTCTCATCGAACCGCACATCCACTGTTTCAACAACTTTGTAATGAAAGAGGTTGAAGACTTTGTAGGAGTGCGAATCCTTTCCATATCCAAGCATAAAGCCCTCATGTGCTTTTGGTGCAAACTTTGAGGTGTGGTGTGGGTCCTTGATCCAGCACCTTTAGCCAAATACTTTGAAGTAACTGACATTTGGCTTCTTGCCAGTTAGGAGTTCATAAGATGTCTTGTTCAGAAGCTTGTGAAGATAAACACGATTGATTGTATGACATGCAGTATCAATGGCTTCAGTCCAGAATTTTCTTGGAGTCATGTATTCATCTAGCATCGTTCTGGCCATCTCAATGAGTGTTCTGTTCTTGCGTTCGACGACGCCATTCTGCTGTGGCGTGTACGGAGCTGAGAATTCATGTGTGATGCCCAAGGTATCAAGATATGTATCAAGGCCAGTGTTCTTGAATTCAGTGCCATTGTCACTTCTGATGTGCTTTATCTTGGCGCCAAAATTGTTCATAGCTCGATTGGCGAAGCGTCTGAAGACATCCTGCACTTCAGTCTTGTAAAGGATTATGTGCACCCAAGTATATCTAGAGTAATCATCAACAATGACGAAGCCATAGAGGCAAGTAGTAGTAGTAAAAGTTGAGTAGTGAGTGGGACCGAAAAGATCCATGTGGAGCAGTTCGAAGGGTTGAGTAGTAGTCATGATTGTCTTCGAAGGATGTTTTGCCCTTGTCATCTTCCCTGCTTCACAGGCACCGCATAAGCGATCTTTCTTGAACTTGACGCCCTCGATGCCTATGACATGCTTCTTCTTCGCAAGGGTGTGGAGGTTCCTCATGCCAGCATGCCCAAGCCTCCGATGCCAAAGCCAGCATTCTGAAGCTTTTGCAAGAAGACATACTGCAAGTTGTGGCCCTGCCGAGAAATCTACCACATACAAATCATCTTTTCGATACCCTTCAAACACTAGAGACTTGTCAGATTCCATTAGTACCAGGCAACGATATTTTCCAAACATTACGATCATGTTCAAATCGCAAAGCATTGAGACAGACATTAAGTTGAAGCCAAGGGATTCAACAAGCATGACTTTATCCATGTGTTGATCCTTTGAGATTGCAACTCTACCTAGACCCAATACCTTACTTTTACCAGTGTCAGCAAATGTGATGTGGCTCTTGTCGGATGGACGTAAGGTTGAGTCCATAAGAAGGCTTCTTTTGCCAGTCATGTGATTTGTACACCCACTGTCAATAATCCATTCTGAAGACTTTGAAGACGCTGGTGTCGTACCCTATAGTGCAGTTAGGGGGATAGGCTTCACGAAGAGAATTGTGAAGCAAAAACATTTGACGAACCAGTGGGTTATGAAAACTTAGATCCAGATTAGGACTAATAGGGAGAGTAGCATGCGATTCAGGAACGAAGTACATAATGATGCCATTCGGGCATTTTATCTTGCGCCCTACAAGATTTTTAAGGTCCCCAGCAATAGCATCAGAAGATTTTGTTTTTCTGCTGGAGACCTTTCCCTGCAAAAGAGAGTTAAGCTTTCTTAACCACCCACATCTTCAAGGGTGGCTTAGAAGCAATAAGTCTAAGTGCAGCATCTGAGAATTTTGGCTTTGAAGCCTTAGCAAACAGTCTTGCAGGTGGATAATAGTACTCATAAGAATAAGCAGAATAATTTTTGGTCATATGAACATGACGGTTTGATGAACCGCTCTCATATTCATATGCCTGTGTATGGTTTCCCTGCAAAATATTTGCATTAGTGTGACTCAGGTGAGTCCTCTGTTTGTATGAAGCCTTTGGACAGTATGAAGCCTTTGGTCTGAGGTTTGTCTTCTTCAAGTGAGGTGTCATGAAGACATTCACAGGAAGATTTTCCAGACACTTTTTCGGAACCCAGATCTTCTTCATAGGCGGTCCATTCCTGCAGTTAGTACCAATGTACCTGGCAAACACTTCACCATTCTGATTCTTAAACAGTTTATAGTTTGCATCAAAGGATTCATCAATGATAATGGGGTTAGCACAGGTGAAGCCAGATAAATTGGTTGGATCTGCTGAAAATTCCTTTGCAGCAACCCATGTGGTTTTGGGGTACTTCTCAGGTTTCCAGTAAGAGCCATCTGCATTTATTTTCCTTGCGAACCCAACACCCTCTTTCCTAGGGTTTCGGTTCAGAATCTGCTTCTTGAGGACATCACATAATGTCTGATGTCCTTTAAGACTTTTGTACATCCCTGTTTCAAGCAATGTCTTCAACCTAGCATTCTCATCAGCAATAGCAGTGGTATCCTCAGCAGAGGGGTTAGTTACCACATCAACAGTTGAAGATATTGCAACAGCAGTAGCAGTGGAACATTCAGCAACAGAAGTAGCATTATCACGCTCAATGCATTTAAGACATGGTGGTTCAAATCCTTCCTGAGCGGAACTGATCTGTTCGGCGTGAAGTGACTCGTTTTCCTTTTGAAGATCTTCATGAGCCGCTCTCAACTTCTCAAGTTCTTGCTTCCTTTGAAGATAATCATAGGAAAGCTTTTCATGAGTTGTTGAGAGAGTATCAAGACGATCTTCAAGTTCCTGATACTTAACGTGAAGATTTTTTATGTCTTCAATTAAGGATTCAGATCGAGTCATTTCAGCACCCAACAGATCATCGCTTCTGTCTAACAGTTTTTGAATATGTTCCATAGCTTTCTGTTGTTCAGTTGCAATTTTAGCAAGTGTTTTGTAGCTGGGTTTTGAATCACAGTCAGAGTCATCGTCACTAGATGTTTGATAGCGAGTAGTGAGTGTGTTTACCTTGGCACCGCGTGCCATGAAGCAGTAGGTAGGAGTGGAGTCATTCTTGTCATTTGCATCGGTGTCGGTGATGAAGTCATTGTCTTCAGTGTTGAAGATGGACTTGGCGACGTATGCTGTAGCCAGACTCGCAATGCCAGAATCAGACTCCTCCTCAGACTCCACCTCTGCCTCCTCAGAAGCGGACTCCTCCTCTGAATCCATTTCCTTGCCAACAAACGCACGTGCCTTACCAGATGAGCTCTTCTTGTGTGATGAAGACTTTGAGGAAGACTTGGAAGAAGACTTTGAGTATTTCTTCTTCTTCTTCTTCTTGTCGTCAGAATCATATTCCTTGCTCTTCTTCTTCCTTCTGTTCTCATTGTCCCACTGTGGACACTCAGAGATGAAGTGTCCAGTTTTCTTGCATTTGTGACATGTTTTCTTCTTGTAGTCATGAGTAGAAGCTTCATCATTCCTTGAGCTTGATCGTGAAGATTTTCTGAAGCCTTTCTTCTTGGTGAATTTTTGGAACTTCTTCACTAGCATTGCAAGTTCCCTTCCAATATCTTCAGGATCATCAGAACTGCTGTCAGATTCTTCTTCAGATGAGGAAACAGCTTTTGCCTTCAAGGCACGAGTTCGCCCATAGTTTGGACCGTAGATATCTCTTTTCTCAGAAAGCTGAAACTCATGTGTGTTGAGCCTCTCAAGTATGTCAGACGGATCGAGTGTCTTGAAATCAGGACGTTCTTGTATCATCAGGGCTAGGATGTCAAACGAACTATCAAGTGATCTCAGCAGCGTCTTTACGATTTCATGTTTGGTGATCTCAGTGGCGCCGAGTGCTTGAAGCTCATTTGTGATGTCAGTGAGCCGGTCAAATGTGTGCTGGACATTCTCATTGTCATTTCGCTTGAAGCGGTTGAAGAGGTTGCGAAGAACACTGATTCTTTGATCTCTCTGGGTTGAGATGCCTTCATTGACCTTGGAGAGCCAGTCCCAGACCAGCTTGGATGTCTTCAAGGCACTCACACGGCCATACTGTCCTTTTGTCAGATGACCACATATGATATTTTTGGCAGTAGAGTCCAGTTGAGTGAACTTCTTGACATCAGCAGCAGTGACACCTTCTCCAGCCTTGGGAATGCCGTTCTCGACGACATACCATAGGTCGACGTCAATGGCTTCAAGATGCATGCGCATCTTATTCTTCCAGTAGGGATATTCAGTTCCATCGAAGACGGGGCACGCAGCGGAGACTTTGATTATCCCTGCAGTCGACATAGCTAAAACTCCAGGTGGTTAAACCGAATCACACAGAACAAGGGAGCACCTTGCTCTGATACCAATTGAAAGTGCGTTATATCGACTAGAGGGGGGGTGAATAGGCGATTTTTATGAAAGTCTTCAAAACGTGGGAGTTATGAAGACAAACAGAGAAGATTATGCCTATTACTATGCAGCGGAAGTTAGATTACACTAGGCCAGCCATGGTCAAGTATTCAATAAAGTGAAAGCACAATGACAAACAACTGCAGTGTAATAAGGATCAGGTGGGAAGAAGTTATGAAGCCAAACAGATCATACATTCATGTTGTGAAGACAAAAGATAGAGCAAGCAAGCAATGGCTTCACAATGAGTAACAGTAAGAGAAAGGAAGTGAAGATGAAACCAGTGACTCGTTGAAGACAATGATGTGTTGGACCAGTTCCAGTTGCTATGACAACTGTACGTCTGGTTGGAGCGGCTAGGTATTTAAACCTTAGGACACACAGTCCTGGACACCCAGTCCTCAACACGCAGCTCAGGACACCAAGTCCTCACCGTATTCTCCTTGAGCTAAGGTCACATAGTCCTCGCCCAATCACTCTGGTAAGTCTTCAAGGTAGACTCCCAAACCTTCACAGACTTCGTTCACTGGCAATCCACAATGTCTCTTGGATGCTCTGAACGCGACGCCTAACCGTCTGGAGGATTCACAGTCCTTAAGTGTAATAAGTCTTCAGATCACACAGACAAGAAGACTTAAGTGATGCCCAATGTTCTCTGGCTCTGGGTGGTTAGGGCTTTTCTCCTCGCTAGGAATTTTCTCTCAAAGGCTTCGAGGTGGGTTGCTCTCAAACGACAAAAGCCGTGCACTGAAATCTGAGCAGCCAACCATTTATGATTGTAGGGGGTGGGCTATTTATAGCCACTTGGCAACCCGACCTGATTTGTCCGAAATGACCCTGGGTCACTAAGGAACTGACACGTGTCGCAACGGTCAGATTTCAAACTCTCATGGCAACTTTACTTGGGCTACAAGCAAAGCTGACTTGTCCGGCTCTGGACAAGATTCTCTCTCATTGTCTTCACTCGAAGACATAGGTTTTTGGTTTAGGCATCACTTCAGTCATTCTGACTGGTTCTCCTGGACCCCACTTAACAGTACGGTGGTTCCTATGACTCAACACAAAAGAAAAAGAACTACGAAAGATCTAAGTCTTCGAGCTCCATAGGCTTCATAACGTGTCTTCTTTTGTCATAGTCTTCAATGTGAATATCTTCATATACCACCTTTGGCTTCAATGTCTTCATACATTTTTAGGGGTCATCTCTGGTAGTAAAACCGAATCAATGAGGGACTTCTACCTGTGTTATCCTGCAATTCTCACAAACACATTAGTCCCTCAACTAGGTTTGTCGTCAATACTCCAAAACCAACTAGGGGTGGCACTAGATGCACTTACAAAGTTCCCCTTCTTTCCTTTGCCCTTTTTCTTGAAACTAGTGGTCTTGTTAACCATCAACACTTGATGCGCCTTCTTGATTTCTACCTCGGCAGCTTTGAGCATTGCGAAGAGCTCGGGAATAGTCTTTTCCATCCCTTGCATATTATTGTTCATCACGAAGCCTTTGTAGCTTGGTGGCAATAATTGAAGAACTCTTTCGATAACACTATCATCTGAAAGATTAACTCCCAGCCGAGTCAAGTGGTTATGGTACCCAGACATTCTGAGTATGTGTTCACTGACAGAACTGTTCTCCTCCATCTTGCAGCTATAGAACTTGTTGGAGACTTCATATCTCTCAACTCAGGCATTTGCTTGAAATATTAACTTCAACTCCTGGAACATCTCATATGGTCCATGACATTCAAACCGTCTTTGAAGTCCCGATTATAAACCGTAAAGCATGGCACACTGAACTATCGAGTAGTCATCAGATCGAGCTTGCCAGGCGTTCATAACATCGCATTTGCTCCTGCAACAGGTCTTTCACCAAGCGGTGCATCAAGGACATAATTCTTCTATGCAGCAATGAGGATAATCCTCAAGTTACGAACCCAGTCCGTGTAGTTGCTACCATCATCTTTCAACTTAGCTTTCTCTAGGAACGCATTAAAATTCAACGGAATGGTAGCACGGGCCATTGATCTACAACATAGATATGCAAAAACTATCAGGACTAAGTTCATGATAAATTAAGTTCAATTAATCATATTACTTAAGAACTCCCACTTAGATAGACATCCCTCAAGTCATCTAAATGATCACGTGATCCATATCAACTAAACCATGTCCGATCATCACGTGAAATGGAGTAGTTTTCAATGGTGAACATCTCTATGTTGATCATATCTACTAAATGATTCACGTTCGACCTTTCAGTCTCTAGTGTTCCAAGGCCATGTCTGTACATGCTAGGCTCGTCAAGTTTAACTTGAGTATTCCGCACATGCAAAACTATCTTGCGCCCGTTGTATGTGAACATAGAACTTATCACACCCGATCATCACGTGGTGTCTCGGCACGACGAACTGTCGCAATGGTGCATATTTAGGGAGAACACTTATACCTTGAAATTTTAGTGAGGGGTCATCTTATAATGCTATCGCCATACTAAGCAAAATAACATGCATAAAAGATAAACATCACATGCAATCAAAATATGTGACATGATATGGCCATAATCATCTTGTGCCTTTGATCTCCATCCCCAAAGCATCGTCATGATCTCCATTGTCACCGGCTTGACACCTTGATCTCCATCGTAGTGTCGTTGTTGTCTCGCCAACTATTGCTTCTACAACTATCGCTAACGCATAGTGATAAAGTACAACAATTACATAGCTATTGCATTTCATACAATAAAGCGACAACCATAAGGCTCCTGTCAGTTGCCGATAACTTCTACAAAACATGATCATCTCATACAATAACGTATATCACATCATGTCTTGACCATATCACATCACAACATGCCGTGCAAAAACAAGTTAGATGTCCTCTACTTTGTTGTTGCAAGTTTTACGTGGCTGCTACGAGCTTCTAGTAAGAACCGTTCTTACCTATGCATCAAAACCACAACGATGTTTCGTCCAGTTTGCTATTTTAACCTTCAAAAAGGACTGGCCATAGTCAAATTCGATTCAACTAAAGTTGGAGAAACAGACACGCACCAACCACCTTTCTGCAAAATAAGTTGCATGTCTATCGGTGGAACCGGTCTCATGAACGTGGTCATATAAGGTTGGTCCGAGCCGCTTCATCCAACAATACCGCCGAATCAAAAAATGACGTTGGTGGTAAGCAGTATGACTATGATCGCCCATAACTCTTTGTGTTCTACTCGTGCATATCATCTACGCATAGACCTGGCTTGGATGCCACTGTTGGGGAATGTAGCATGCAATTTCTAAAATTTCCTACGATCACGCAAGATCTATCTAGGAGATGCATATCAACGAGAGGGTGAGAGTGTGTCCACGTACTCTCGTAGACTGAAAGCGGAAGCGTTAGCCTAACACTGTTGATGTAGTCAAACATCTTCTAGATTTAACTGATCAAGCACCAAAGGTACGACACCTCTGAGTTCTGCACACGTTCAGCTCGGTGACGTCCCTCGAACTCATGATCCAGCAAAGTGTCGAGGGAGAGTTTTGTTAGCACGACGGTGTGCTGACGGTGATGGTTGATAATCCCCAAGTGCAGGGAATCATCGTAGCAATTTCCAATGGTGGAAGTGATAAGTATGGAGTGTCGAACCCACAAGGAGCTAAATGTAAGATCATTATTCTCTCAAGCCCTATCTTCCACTGATACGACTCTACGTACACCGAATGTTTTCTTCCAACTTGAAACGAGAAATAAAACTACGTTGTGGGTATGAAGAGGATAACTTTGCATGATATCGGAGAGATAAAATATGAAAGTAGGTGCTGTTATCATAAAGTTAGAATATATTACTAAATATTATAAATAGGAGTGTGGAATAATGATGGGTCGGTCTGAGGAATTGTCTTAGGCAATTGTTAACAAGACCGATAGTCGTCATTGCAATTTCATATGAGGGAGAGGCATAAGCTAACATACTTTCTCTTATTGGATCATATGCACTTATGATTGGAACTCTAGCAAGCATCCACAATTACTAAAGATCATTAAGGTAAAACCCAACCATAGCATTAAAGCATCAAGTCCCCTTTATCCCATACGCAACAACCCCCTTACTCGGGTTTATGCTTCTGTCACTCAAGCAACCACTATAAGTGAATCATGAACGTATTGCAACACCCTACAATGGGAATCCCTCATGCTTGCATGACATGAGGGCACAATAGGACAACACCAAAATTAAACATACAACTCATACCAATCTAGATCATCAATCAACCCAAAGACAAAGGGTATCTACTCAAAACATCATAGGATGGAAACACATCATTGGATCATAATATGTGGCATAAGGCACCATGTTCAAGTAGGGATTACAACAGGGTGCGGGAGAGTGGACCGCGTAAAAGAGATGAGGATGGTGATGATGATGAAGACGATCACCGCGGCGATGATTCCCCTCCCGATGGCACTCCGGCGCCACCGAGAGAGAGGAGGAGAGGTTCTCCCCCTTGTGCTTCCTCCTCCATGGCTTCCCCCTGGATGGGGAGAGGTTCCCCCTCTGGTCCTTGGCCTTCATGGTGATGATGGCCCCTCCGGGATCCTCCTACATGCCCTCCGGTGATGATGGCCCCCTCCGGCAGGGTGCCAGAGAGGGCCTAGATTGATTTCTCGTGGCTAGAGAGGCTTGCGGCGGCGGAACTTCTGATCTAGGTTAATTTCTGGAGGTTTGGGTATTTATAGGAGAGGTTGGCGTCGAGAACAAGTCAGGGGCCCCACGGGAAGTCCACGAGGCACAGGGGCGCGCCCCCACCCTCGTGGGGCCCATGGGACTCCCCTCCGGTAGATTTTTGTTCCAGTATTTTTTATATTTTCCAGAAAAATTCTCCGTTGATTTTCATTGCATTCCGAGAACTTTTATTTCTGCACAAAAACAACACCACGGTAGTTCTGCTGAAAACAGAGTCAGTCCGGGTTAGTTGTAATCAAATCATACCAAAATCATATAAAACTATTGTAAACATGGCATGAATACTTCATAAATTATAGATACATTGGAGACGTATCAGCATCCCCAAGTTTAATTCCTGCTCGTCCTCGAGTAGGTAAATGATAAAAGAAATAATTTATGAAGTGTGAATGCTAGCAAGTGCATAAATTTGATCAATGATAGTTCCAATCACTTTTTCTAGCATCATTATATATCATAACAGTAACTCTACTCATAAAACTTCTCATGATCAAGTACCAAGCTATTCACATGTTAAAGTATATATCATAAACTTTCTTGAGAACTAACAAACCATGCTCTTAGTCATAAAACAATTTCAATTCATCTTATTTTTGGGAAGAGTCTATGTAAGAGCTTTGATTCAGCAAACTCCACATACTCAACTATCATTTAATCTTTCACAATTGCTAACACTCACGTGATATTTATTGGTTCAAAGTTTTAATCGGACACAGAGAAAGATAGGGGCTTATAGTTTCGCCTCCCAACCTTTTACCTCAAGGGTAATGTCAACAATAATAATTTATGAAAACCTACATCCAAGTGATATATATATATATATATATCCGGATCTCTCCAACACAAAGTGCTTGCCAAAGGGAAAAGTGTAAAAAGGAAAGGTGAAGATCACCATGACTCTTGTATAAGGGTAGAAGATAAAAGTAAAAGATAGGCCCTTCGCAGAGGGAAGCATAGGTTGTCATGCGCTTTTATGGTTGGATGCACAAAATCTTAATGCAAAAGAACGTCACTTTATATTGCCACTTGTGATATGGACCTTTATTATGCAGTCCATCGCTTTTATTTCTTCCACATCACAAGATCGTATAAAGCTTATTTTCTCCACACTAATAAATCATACATATTTAGAGAGCAATTTTTATTGCTTGCAAAAATGACAACTTATTTGAAGGATCTTACTCAATCCATAGGTAGATATGGTGGATTCTCCTGGCAAAACTGGGTTTAAGGATATTTGGAAGCACAAGTAGTATCTCTACTTGGTGCAAAGAATTTGGCTAGCATGAGAGGGAAAGGCAAGCTCAACATGTTGGATGATCCAAGACAATATAACGTTTTGGATATAGGAAAACATAACCCATTAAGTTGTCTTCCTTGTCCAACATCAACCTTTTAGCATGTCATATTTTAATGAGTGCTCACAATTGCAAAAGATGTCCAAGATAGTATATTTATATGTGAAATCTCTCTTCCTTCAATATTCTTTCATGAATTGTTCAAGTGACCAATTCTGCGTTTGCTAACTTCCAATAAGTTTACTACCTATACTTATTATGTGTGAAGTCATTACTCCCCATGTTGTAAGCATACAAAACTTATATAAATTCAGATTTATGATATTCAATTCATTCAACCATTTACTCATAGGATAAACGTGAAGCACGTGAGTAAATGACAAACTACTCCAAAAAGATATAAGTGGAGAACACCGAGTAGTCAAATAATTAACTAGCCATGGGAGGATTCTTTTTCATTCAAGATTTCAGATCCAATGATTTTATTCAAACAACAAGTAAAATTGAAAATACATTCCAAGAAAGAGACATATCATGTGACGAATAAAAATATAGCTCCGAGTAAGGTATACCGATAGTTTTGAAGACGAAAGAGGGGATGCCTTCCAGGGCATCCCCAAGCTTAGGCGCTTGAGTCTTCCTTGAATATTACCTTGGGGTGCCTTGGGCATCCCCAATCTTAGGGTATTTCCACTCCTCATTTCGATATCTCACCCAAAGATTGAAAACTTCAATCACACAAAACTTAACGGAACTTCGTGAGATAGGTTAGTATGATAAAGAGTAAACCATTCACTTTGGTACTGTCAAAGACAAGGTTCATAATTGTTCTAACACAATGCCTACTGTACCAAATCATTTCTACAATTTATATTGAGAAATATAAGCCATAGAAACTAGAAAACAAGCAAACTATGCAATGAAAACAGAATCTGTCAGAAACAGAACAATCTGTAATGATCTGAACACCAACCATACTTCTGCTACTCCAAAAATTATGAAATAAATTGGTGGACGTGAGTAATTTTTCTATTAATCTTCTGAAAAAAGAATCAACTCAATCGCACTCTTCTGTAAAAAATGACAGCTAATCTCGTGAGCGCAAAGTTTTTATTTTTTTTACAGCAAGATCACATTAACTTTCACCCAAGTCTTCCCAAAGGTCTTACTTGGCACTTTATTGAAACGAAAGCTATAATAAATGATTACTGCAGTAGCTTAATCATGAGAACACACAAAAAACGTAAGGGTAAATATTGGGTTGTCTCCCAACAAGCGCTTTTCTTTATTGCCTTTTAGCTAGGCATGATGATTTCAATGATGCTCACATAAAAGATAAGAATTGAAACATAAAGAGAACATCATGAAGAATATGCCTAGAACATTTAAACCTAACCCACTTCCTATTCCTAGGGATTTTGTGAGCACACAATTTATGGGAACAGGAATCAACTAGCATAGGAAGGCAAAACAAGTATAACTTCAAAACTTTAAGCACATAGAGAGGAAACTTGATATTATTGCAACTCCTACAAGCATGTATTTCTCCCTCATAATAATTTTCAGTAGCATCATGAATGAGTTAAACAATATAACCATCACATAAAGCATTCTGTTCATGATCTACAAGCATAGAAATTTCACTAGTCTTCACATAAGCAAAATTCTTCTCATTCGGAATAGTGGAATCATTACTAACTAAAGTTGACACTCTTCCAGATCCAGTTTAGATTATAGTATTATTCATACTCCAAAAGATATAAGTGAAGTTCGTGGAGCATTCTACAATTAATATACACTAACCAATATCCAAGCTCAAAATATATAAGTGAAGCACACGAAGCATTCTATAAAACCATACTCAAAAGATTTAAGTGAAGCACAAAGGGCAATTCTATAAGATCATACTTAAAAGATATAAGTGAAGCACATGAAGCATTCTATAAATCAATGAAGGGCTATCTCATACTAGCATGGTTCTTAAAGGAAAATCAAAAAAACACAAAGGACACAAATCATGTGAACAAAACAAAAACCGAGGTATACCGATAATTGTTGAAGAAGAAAGATGGGATGCCAACCAGGGCATCCCCAAGCTTAGATGCTTGAGTATCCTTGAAATATTTACTTGGGGTGCCTTGGGCATGCCCAAGCTTGAGCTCCTGCCTCTCTTTATTCTTCTCATATTGATAGCTCCTCGATCTTCGAACACTTCATCCACACAAAACTTTAACAAAAACTTTGTGAGATTCGTTAGTGTAATAAAGCAAATCACTAACTTTAGGTACTGTTGCAAACTTATTCCAATTTCATATTAGAACTATATCTACTGTATTCCAACTTCACCATGGTTCATACCCCCCGATACTACCCATAGATTCACCAAAATAAGCGAACAACTCATAGAAAACAGAATCTGTCAAAAACAGGACAGTCTGTAGTAATCTGGAAGTTTAGTAAACTTCTGTAACTCCAAAAAATTCTAAGAACATATGAAAATTTTAAAAAATTGTATAGAAGTAATGTGCAAAAAGTTTCAGACCTATTTGACTTCCTAGTAAAAAATGTAAAATCATGCACTACATCCAAAGTTTCTGTTTTTGTACTGTAAAAAGTAAACAAGCAATCTAATCATCCTAAAACCAAGGCTTGGCACATTATTTTTATAATACAATGGACATATAAAAGGGGATAATTTTTTTCAGAGAAGCTTCCATGAATTTTTTTACATTGTTTCCATGAGCATGAACACAAGTGTTCAAGGTCGACCCTCACTTCTCCAATGCATGACCTTCCAATCACTTCTCTTATTGAAAAACTTTTTAGGTATGAGAGGCAAGTATATTTTTTTTGTATTTTCATTCTTTTAATTTTTTTTGTATGTTTCACCCCCAACTAAAAAGAAACAAAAAAAGGAAAAACAAAATCTACTTAGTGAAGAAAGCAAACAAGCACACACGAGAATATCAACCCCACGCTATTGGTCCCCGGCAATGGCGCCAGAAAAGAGCTTGAGAATCCCCAAGTGCAGGGAATCATCGTAGCAATTCCCAATGGTGGAAGTGATAAGTATGGAGTGTCGAACCCTCAAGGAGATAAAGGTAAGATCAATATTCTCTCAATCCCTATCTTCCACTGATACGACTCTATGTACACTGAACGTTTGCTTCCAACTAGAAACAAGAAATAAAACTACGTTGTGGGTATGAGGAGGATAACTTTGCATGATATCGGAGAGATAAAATATGAAATTTGGTGCTGTTATCATAAAGTTAGAATATATTACTAAATATTATAAATAGCGAGTGTGGAATAATGATGGGTCGGGGTGCGGAATTGTCTTAGGCAATTGTTAACAAGACCGATAGTCGTCATTGCAATTTCATATGAGGGAGAGGCATAAGCTAACATACTTCCTCTTCTTGGATCATATGCACTTATGATTGGAACTCTAGAAAGCATCCTCAACTACTAAAGATCATTAAGGTAAAACCCAATGAGGGAGTCCTTGATTAGGGGGTGTTTGGATAGCCGGACTATACCTTCAGCCGGACTCCTGGACTATGAAGATACAAGATTGAAGACTTCGTCCCGTGTCCGGAAGGGACTTTCCTTGGCGTGGAAGGCAAGCTTGGCGATACGGATATGTAGATATCCTACCATTGTAACCGACTTTGTGTAACCCTAACCCTCTCCGGTGTCTATATAAACCGGAGGGTTTTAGTCCGTAGGACAACATACAGAACAACAATCATACCATAGGCTAGCTTCTAGGGTTTAGCCTCTCCGATCTCGTGGTAGATCTACTCTTGTACTACCCATATCATCAATATTAATCAAGCAGGACGTAGGGTTTTACCTCCGTCGAGAGGGCCCGAACCTGGGTAAAACTTCGTGTCCCTTGCCTCCTGTTACCATCCGGCCTAGACGCATAGTTCGGGACCCTCTACCCGAGATCCTCCGGTTTTGACACCGACATTGGTGCTTTCATTGAGAGTTCCTCTGTGTCGTCGCCATCAGGAAGGATGCCTCGCCCCGTCTTTAAAGACGGCACCGTTGCTAAGGGAGCTTTGGCTGTCGGCCAAACCCTCCGGCTAGGTGGTTTTCTTATGACCGCCTGTTCGGCTTCTGCGCCGACGATGACCTCTCGAGCCATCGAAAACAATCTTCATGTCAGCTCAGAACTCGTCGAGGAGTTAGATCCAATGGAGCTCTCCTCAATAAATGAGCTCTTGGATCGCATCGCCGCCCTGGGAGTCGCTACGGATTACGACCAGATTGGGCCTAAACCCGATCTGAGAGAGATTAACTCTCCCCAAGTCACCCATCACGTTGTTGTGGTAGAGGGACAGTGCGGCGACCCTTCATCTATCTTAAGGACTAGCTACGTCCGGATTCCCGATCCCTCCAAGCCGGATACCCGCGGAGGGGAGGATATCACTCAAGACCTGAACTTAGAGTCAGGCGGCGGGCTGGATTCATTGGACATCAGCCAGGAATCCAAATTTTCAAGTTCGGAAATTCCTCGGCCTCTGAGCCTCAGATGGGGTGAGGCTTCGGATTTAATTCCGCCCACCCACCCGAACATAAGCGATCTATCCCAAATTAGGCAAGAGCCCAATGAAACAGTACATCATTACTGGGCTAGATTCCTCCTATTTAAGAACAGGATAAAGGACTGCCGCGAGGAAGACGCAATCTCAATCTTTTGCAATAATTGCACGGACAAGGGAATCCTCAACACCATAAGTCGCCGTGATATTACACGCTTCACTGACTTGGCGTCCATCGTACGAAAGTACTATGCGATGGAAAGCGCCTGGAAAACTGAAATAAAATTTTGGGACGATCCGGCCCTGAATACAAACCCAGTCCGAAATAAAAGGGTGCATCATCGCCAGACACCTGGGTCAAACACCAAAAAGCAAAAACCCTCTACAGGGCATGGAACCATACTGGAAAGATGGCTTAATGGACCCTGTAAAATTCACAGTACAGAGGACGGCACACCAACTCACAGCCTTAGAGCATGTTGGGTACTCCGGCAGGTGGCCAAAATTGGCGAAAATCTCCTAATTCCGGAGGCCACATAAAGCCACCCCAGAGACACCAATACGGTATTAACAGTCTTCGAGACTTTCGCATCAAATAATATGAGAAAAAGGACACTCCACAGCCTTGCCGAAGTCTACCAAGTAGCAACAATAAACCCATGGAGTGACATGGCTATTACCTTTAACGCCAGTGATGAACCTAAATTCCAAACAGCCCGAGCACCAGCCGCATTGGTCCTCAGTCCAATATTGGACGTCTTTCATCTTACCAAGGTACTCATGGACGGCGGCAGTGGATTGAACCTCATTTATGAGGAAACCCTTCAAAAAATGGAAATAGACTGGAACCGCATTGAGCGAAGCAACACAACCTTTAGAGGAATAATCCCCAGTCGGGAAGCGCGCTGTACAGGAAAAATCACACTAGATGTGGTGTTCGGCACGCCGGATAATTACAGGTCCAAAGAGATCACGTTCCATGTGGCTCTGTTCAACAGCGGTTATCACGCTCTGCTAGGGCGGGAAGCGTTTACAATCTTCCAAGCAATACCCCATTACGGGTACATGAAGCTCAAGATGCCCGGGCCTAACGGGATCATCACTCTCGCTAGTGATCCAGACATAGCACTCCGCGCCGAAAACAAGACAGCCGCACTAGCCCTCGAGGCACTATCCGAAGCCCTAGCGGCTGAGGAACTGACCACGCTGCGCTCTACGGTGAATAGGGACGATGTGGTACTCGACAAAAGATCCAAGTCGACCTCCTTTAAACCGGCGGACGAAATAGTCAAATTCCAAGTCCATACAACGGACCCCAATAAAACAGCTTCCATCGGGGCACAGTTAAACCCTGATGTAGACACCGCACTGCGAGAGTTCCTATGAGAGAACTGGGACATTTTCACCTGGCACCCTTCAGACATGCCAGGAATCCCACGCAGGCTGGCCGAGCACAGCTTAAATATCCAAACAGGATTCAAACCTGTCAAACAGGCTCTTCGGCGTTTTTCCGAACCTAAGAGACATGCCATGGGAGAGGAGCTGGCAAAGCTATTGGAGGCCGGATTCATCAGAGATATAAAACATCCGGACTGGCTAGCAAACCTGGTGATGGTACCAAAGAAGGACAAATCCTGGCGCCTGTGTGTTGATTTTAAATACCTTAACAAGGCTTGCCCAAAGGATCCCTTCCCCCTCCCCCGCATCGATCAAATTATCGACGCTACCGCAGGACACGATTCGTTGTGTTTCCTCGACGCATATTCCGGCTACCATCAAATCAAGATGGCAGAACCAGACCAAGCCGCAACGGCATTTATCACACCATACGGCCCATTCTGCTTCAACACGATGCCCTTCGGGCTCAAAAACGCCGGCGCAACATATCAGCACATGATTCAGACATGTCTGGCAAACCAGATCGGCAAAACAGTGGAGGCATATGTAGATGATGTGGTCGTCAAAACAAGACATGTCGAATTTCTAGCAGACGACTTGAGGCTCACATTTGATAACCTCCGAACATACGACATCAAGCTCAACCCGGAAAAATGCGTTTTCGGCGTTCCAGCCGGAAAGCTCTTGGGCTTCATTGTATCCGGTAGAGGAATTGAAGCAAATCCAGCCAAGATCCGAGCTCTATCGCAACTGGATATCCCAAAGGACCTCAAACAAATACAAAAGTTAACCGGATGCGTGGCGGCTCTAAGCCGCTTTATCTCCCGCTTGGGAGAAAAGGCCCTACCCCTTTGCCGCCTCCTTCGGTGCACCGAACACTTCGAATGGACGGATGCAGCCACGGCCGGACTCGACGAAATAAAAGCCATACTGGCAACAACCCAGTCCTGGCCGCGCCAAACATTAGCAAACCAATGCTATTATACATTGCAGCAACACATCAGGTTGTAAGCGCAGTGCTCGTCGTTGAACGAGAAGCGGATGGACACAAATTCCCCCTTCAAAAGCCGGTCTATTATGTGTCCACTGTCCTCACTCCCTGCAAATCACGGTACCCGCATTATCAAAATATTGCGTACGTGGTATTCATGGCATCCCGGAAGCTACGACACTACTTTCAAGAGTGTTCAATAACAGTAGCCTCGGAAGTACCACTTAACGATATTATAAACAGCCATGATGCAACGGGTCGGATATGGGCCATTGAGCTCCTCCCGTTCGACATAACTTATAAGCCACGGCGAGCCATCAAGTCGCAAGTCTTGGCTGACTTCGTCACAGAACAGACGGAGGCCGAACTCCCTAAAGAGTACGGCACATATTCAAATTGGATCATGCATTTCGATGGCTCCAAGATGTTGGCCGGACTGGGGGCTGGCGTTGTTTTGACGTCCCCCACAGGAGACACAGTTTAATACGTACTCCAGATTATGTACACGGACTCCAACAATGCAGCCGAATATGAGGCCCTTTTACATGGTCTTCGGATGGCAGTATCCATGGGAATTCAACGCCTAGAGGTGCACGGGGACTCGAACCTCGCAATATCCCAAATAAATGGAGACTTCGATGCCAAGGATCCAAAAATGGCAGCTTACCGCAATGCCGTCCTAAAAATGTCAGCTTGGTTCGAAGGGCTTGAATTCCACCATGTAGCCTGGGAAAATAATCAGGCGGCAGATGTCCTGGCACGCATCGGCGCAAAACGCGATGTAGTCCCCCCCCCCAACATCTTCTTGGAAAGGCTGTTCAAGCCATCCGTAGTATGGGAAGGGGAGCCAAACAATAACAGCCCGGACCCAACCGCGCTGCCCGACACCGAACATTCTGACACAATCAGAGGCTCTGCCAATGAAATAACACCTTCAGCCCACGTAATAATGTCCGTCATCGCCCCGTGGACAGAACCATTCCTCGCCTACCTTACTAGGCAGGAACTCCCCGAGGACCAAAATGAGGCACGCTGCATAGTGCGGCGATCCAAAGCCTACAGAGTCCACGAGGGAGAGCTTTATAAGAAAAGCACTACCGGAGTCCTTCAAAGGTGCATCTCCGAAGAGGAGGGGCAGAACCTCCTGGCTGAAATTCATGCCGGACTCGGCAGTCATCACGCTGCAGCTCGGTCCCTTGTAAGCAAGGCCTTTCGTACAGGCTTTTATTGGCCGACGGCCCGGGCAGACGCTCAGGACTTAGTCCAACGATGCACCGGTTGCCAGCTCTTTGCAAACCAAAGCCATATGCCACCCACCTTCCTCCAAACTATCCCCATTACTTGGCCTTCGCGGTCTGGGGGCTTGACATGGTTGGACCCCTTAAAGGCAGAACCCACAAGCAAAAATACTTATTGGTCATGGTGGATAAGTTCACCAAATGGATAGAAGCCAAGCCTGTTAAGACGGCCGAATCCGGACCGGTGATAGACTTTATATCCGGGGTTGTACACCGTTACGGCGTCCCCCACAGCATCATCACTGATAACGACACGAACTTCACGGCCGACGAGGTAAAACTCTGGTGCAAAAACATGGGCATGAAGCTCGATTATGCTTCCGTCTATCACCCACAAACTAATGGCCAGGTCGAACGTGCAAATGGTCTTATCATGAGCGGCATCAAACCCAGATTAGTGCGGTCCCTCAAGTAATCTAACACGCACTGGGTAGAGGAGCTCGACTCCGTACTCTGGGGGCTGCGGACCACGCCGAATCGCACCACCGGATACACACCATTCTTTATGGTGTACGGCGCAGAGGCAGTTTTGCCTTGCGACATAATTCATGACTCACCTCGAGTGCGCATGTACGAAGAAAGAGAAGCCGAGCTCGATCGGCAGGACAGTTTGGACGCATTGGAGGAGGAGCGTGACGTGGCAAAAGCCCGTTCCGCATTCTATTAACAGCAGGCTCAAAGATACCAGAGCAGAGAAGTACGGGCCAAAAATTACAACGTTGGTGAATTAGTTCTACGCCTGCTGGACAAGAAAAAGGACAAACTCAAGCCCAAGTGGGAAGGTCCCTTCATAATTGACCAAGTCCTGACTGGTGGAGCGTACCGCCTGCGAGATGCATCGGATAACCGACTCGAGCCGAACCCATGGAACGCAGCCCATCTCCGAAGATTCTATGCCTAGCGCCAGACTCTGTGTTCGTCTCCTTCCTCTGTCCATTTTTTATATATACTATCTGTCTTACATTTCTCCCCTTCACCCCTTCCTTTCTCTTATAACCTTTAAAGGCTCATCAAATGATGTGCTATTCGCACTCATTAAACCTGGGGGCTTCTTTTAAACAGAAGTTTATTTATACGGGCTTCATGCCCAACACATGTGTTACACTTCCGCATGTACCTTTTATTTCACCATTATATGCATCGATATGACTTAAGTTTTGGCCAAGCTGGGTTGCCTGGCTCCTGTGCTTACCCCTACGTTCCCGATTATTCGGCTAGGCGGTAAAGGGAGCACCTCTGCGATTGTTACTGCCGGATCAGCCGGATGTGTACCTCAGACTGGGTGAAGCCGAAAGCTAGCGTTCTTAAGGGAATACTCGGTCAGTGACCTAAAAGATGATCTTTTCACTTATTTATTTATGCGCCCCCAGATGCTTTTTCCTGCGTCTTTTTCACAGAATGGGCATGCACTTTAGGGCATGCCTCCCAGGGGAAGGAACCCCTAACGTAACTATTCTCCCTGGAAGATGTTTCTTACTAACCATGTAATATAACATAACTAGTCGGGCACTTGTCTGTTCACGCACTAATGACCCCTACGCCTGGTCTCCATGCATTCCCCGGTTCTTATATAACCGCATGGGAATTCAGACACACTCCGGACCGTCAGGTCCCGAGGCTGAAGCATAAAGGTCGGCCATGACAAACGATCTACAATCCGGCTAGAAGGCATTATAAATGTCAATTAAATTACATAGTCATTCTGACTGATTGTATTCCTCTTCAATACCATCTAACAGGCTGTCTAATTTACAGTCCTGTTGGGAATACTTTGCGGCCAATTCTACTTGGCCGTATACTAAGTTTACAGGGATCTCCTTCCCATCGGGCCCCACAGGACCGACCTCGGCCATGTGGTTGGGGTCAGCCTTTGTGTACCGCGTCTTCACCATAGCCCAGGCCTCCCTAGCGCCTTGACGGCAGGCCAATATCTTCCACAATCGGAAGCGCCGCCGTGCTCCCTTTAGCTTCTCCGCAAGCTCTCCAAGGCCTTCGGGCATGGAGATGGATGTCCACAGGGCCTGGGCGACGCCTTGCATCGCCTGCCGAACTCGATCGAGCAGTTGCGAGAGCTCGGGAAGAAGGTCACCCGTAGAACCGGGCATCTCCTCTGCAGGACGACCTGTTAGCACACCTACAGACTTTGCTCTGTTAGTTGACTTCCCTGCCGAACTTTCTTTCAAAGGTTCATTCAAGCACTTACTAAATATGCCGCGCCGAAGCCGCTGATTCTGCTTAATGGAGTCTAACAGCTGGGCACGAACATCTTTCAGCTCGAAGCCCAGCTTGGTGTTGGCATCTTGGAGATCGTTCTTCTCCCGCCTCACCTTTGTCAGAACCTTCTCACCAGCCTTTAACTGGCGTCGGAGGTGTTGCCTTTCCGGATTCAATCCGGCGCCATCTGCAATTTCATTTGTCAGATTCGCACCCATGCTGTGCTTCGCAAAATACTTATCTTTCGAAGTGTATATTACCAGAGGGGGTCTCCTTGGGCTCCCCTGCCGCGGCTAGTGCGGCCTCAAGTTGGGCTTTGCACTCTTCCAGCTCCTTGGACAGTAGGGAATTCTTTTCTGTAAGAACCTGTATGACAAATGATCCTTAAATCAGTTATTCTAACTGTTTCAAGTCTCGGGGGCTACTGGTATATACATATAATTACCAAAATTTTCTTACCCGTATGTCTTTTACATATTGCTCCGTGGCTCTGGCTAGACCATTTTGAGCGGCACGGAGGTACGCATCTCCCGAATTAAAGGCATCTAATGCCTCTTGGGAGAAACATGCATCACGAAGAATTGTCCGGCGACGCCTGTGGTTCATGGCACTCTCCACCTCAGAGTTGGTGGCAGACAACCTGTCCACATCCTCCCTCGGAGGAGCATCCGGTGTGCGCCTTGTGTTCGCCTCCGCCTCCGGACCAGGCTTTGGAGCCTGGCTGGTGGAGGCGCGGTTGGCAACTTCTCCGGGTATAGTCCGGCGAGGTCTCTTTGTCATGAAGAGAGCACGAGTGTTAATATGCCTCGCAGGTGTAACACCTGGGATAAGGGGGTGCGCCATACCTTTGCGCTGACGCCTCGGTCCGGACTGGACCTCTTTTCTGCCCACGGGGCCATGCGGCCCCTCGTTGGCTTGCCGCTGCAGGTTCGGCCTCCCGTCTCAAAAACCTCCCCTGCAAAGCTCGGTTATAATCAGGAAACTGGAAACACGAGAGGGCGGACACCTATTCGGGGTACTGGGACTTCGATCTCAGTTACCTGGGAGGCCGGGATTAGCCCTGGGTAATCGGCCGTAATGGCCACCAAGGCGTTGTCCTTGCTCAATTGATGAAACACTCCATCAATCAGCTCCATAGATATGTCCGGATCCTCTTGAGAGGCCGGGTCGAGGGACCGTCCTGGGTCCTCGGGTTGCGGAGGAGGGCTGTTTATTTCCTTAACAGCCCGGCGCAGTTCCTGCGTTGAAGTCGTTAGACTGAATATTTAACAATGGGAATACAAAACGGATGGGCAAGTAAATGTGACCGCTTACCCAGCTTGGGGGATTGTGCATAGAGAATCCACCCTGTGGGTTAACGCGGAGAAATTCCTCCTCTTCTCCCTTATACAAAGTGGACAAGATCTTTAGTAGAGCGGCAGCTGAATCCGGCCCCTTATGGCCGTAGCGGGTGGCGTCGTCCTCCCCGTTGAAGTCCCACATGGGGTGGCTTCTATACTGAAGCGTCTGCACCCCCCGCATGATGCATTCGGCCATAACCCCGATCATGGTCAGTCCAGAATGGGCTAACAATCTTATTCGGCCCATCAGGTAAATGATGTCCCTGTCACTTTCCCTCTGAGGGCTCCATGGACGCCAGCTTAGGCGCTTCTTTAAGGGAGCACTGTCGAATTCAGGGAGGCCGATCCGGACAGGATCCGGCAGCGGGACGTCCTCTATATAAAACTATTCCGAGGGCCAATCTTCGGACGCCTTCTTTGGGGTTCCGGACAGATATCCGGTCCCGGCGATGCGCCACACTTCGGCTCCGCCCACTTGATACATTGACCCCTCCTTAGAGCGGGGCACAAGGCAGAATAACCTTGTCCATAGCCCGAAATGAGCCTCGACACCCTTACTGATCATCCTTACTGATCATCCTCAAAAGAGGCACGGATCACTAGGAAACAACATGAACATATGGCAACCTGAGATAAACAGCTCAAGGACTTGGTGGAATTGCTAAGTCCCTGAAATCGGAATTACCAAGTGCCTCACTTGGCAAGCTTGTGCTAGTCACCACACACATCACAAAAATACATGGGTTGCACCTTTGGAAAGATGACAAAACCCTTAACAAAACATATGTAGAGCTCAGGGGCATATCATGCACACAATAATCATGGCAAAAATGACAAATATCTAAATGGAGCAGCAGATCTGACAATTATCTCAAGTAGCCCTCTTCTAACACCATTTCGGGCATCAAGATGAACTCAAATGAAAATGATGCAATGGAATGAAATGATGTACTCTCTGAGATGAACATTCTGATATGCTATATGTCCAAAACGGAGTTACGGATGAGGAGTTATAACACGATGAACAGGAGCACATGGATCTGAGATTTCGAGGACTTAGAAGAAAAAAACACCTCGCGGAATTAGGGTTTACTGTAGCTGCATCTAGATCCGGCGAAAATCACTGTAGTGGCGGCGGGGTTCGAAGCTCGCCGGCGACGAGGGCTTGCCGGAGGAAGGAGAGCTCGTGAGACGGTTGGCGACGTTGCGGCGGCGGGACGTCCTGCGGCGGCACGGTGGCGGGGTCGGAGAGGCGGCGGGGCGAGGCGGTCGGCGACGCTGTGGCGGCGCGGCGTCCTGCGGTGGCGGCGCAGGAGGGCCGGGGACGGGCCCGAGCGGGCCTGGCGGCGCGGGGCGATGAAGTGGTCCGGGGGGCGCCACGTGGCAGCTCCCGGTTGGCGGCGGCGGAAGCATCCGGCCCGGACGGACGTGTCCGGCCGGTGCGGAGACGATTTTTTAGGGTTTTGGACGAGGGGGATCCGGATTTTTTCGAGAAGGACCTATTTATAGGCATAGAGGGAGCTAGGAGAGTCCAAATGAGGTGCGGTTTTCAGCCACACGATCGTGATCGAACGATCTAGATGATGGAGAAGGTTTTGGTGGGTTTTGGTCCAAAATGGAGGGGTGTTGGGCTGCAACACACACGAGGCCTTTTCGGTCCTTCGGTTAACCGTTGGAGTATCAAACGAAGTCCAAATGGCACGAAACTTGACAGGCGGTCTACCGGTAGTAAACCAAGGCCGCTTGGCAAGTCTCGGTCCAATCCGGAAATGTTTAATCCCCACACACGAAAGAAAGGTAGAAAAGACCACCGGAGGAGAACGAAGCGCCGGAATGCAAAACGGACAACGGGGAAAAGGCTCGAATGCATGGGATGAACACGTATTCAAATGCAATGCGCATGATGACATGATATGAGATGCATGACAACGACAACAACACACGGAGACAAAGACCCGAACCCGAGAAAATAAAATAACTTAACACCGGAAACGGCAAGAGTTGGAGTACAAATTGGGAAAGTCATATCCGGGGTGTTACAACACTCCACCACTACGAAAGGATGTCGTCCCGAGATCTAGGACTGAAAGAACGCCGGGTACTCAGAACGGAGGTGATCCTCGCGTTCCCAGGTAGCTTCACGGTCGGAATGGTGTGACCACTTGACTTTGAGAAATTTGATTGACTTGTTGCGAGCCTTGCGTTCAGTCTCATCAAGAATAGCAACTGGGTGCTCACGATAAGAAAGATCTTCTTGGAGCTCAATGTCCTCGAAGTTGACGGTGCGGTCAGGAGTCTTGAAGCACTTTCGAAGCTGAGAGACATGGAACACGTCATGAACATTTGCAAAGTTTGAAGGAAGCTCGAGTTGATAGGCGAGGTCGCCTCTCTTGCTGACAATCTTGAAAGGTCCCACGTATCTGGGGGCAAGCTTCCCTTTGATACCGAAGCGACGAGTACCTTTCATAGGAGAGACGCGGAGGTAAACATGATCTCCGATCTCGAAAGCCAAATCACGGTGCTTATTATCATAGTAGCTCTTCTGGCGGGATTGGGCTGCTTTGAGGTTATCACGAATGCTTTGCACATTTCCTCTGCCTCTGTGATTAAGTCATTACCCAAAAGCTGACGTTCACCGGTTTCAGACCAGTTGAGAGGGGTACGACACTTCCTGCCATACAGAATTTCAAATGGGGCCTTGCCCGAACTTGCTTGAAAACTGTTGTTGTAGGAGAATTCAGCATAAGGAAGACAATCCTCCCACTTCATGCCGAAGGAGATCACACAAGCCCTGAGTATATCTTCAAGAATCTGGTTAACACGCTCGACTTGACCGCTAGTTTGAGGATGGAAAGCTGTGCTGAAGCGGATGTTGGTGCCCATGGCCTTCTGAAAAGAATCCCAAAACTTGGAGGTAAAGATGCTGCCACGGTCTGAAGAGATCACTTGTGGAATACCATGCAGAGAGACAATCCAAGAGGTATAGAGTTCCGCCAATTGAGCTGCAGTGATCGACTCTTTGATAGGCAGAAAGTGAGCCAATTTGGTGAGTTTGTCGATGACAACGAATATAGCATCATTGCCATGCTTGGACTTTGGAAACCCAGTCACGAAGTCCATCTCAATGTGGTCAAACTTCCATTCTGGAATGGCAAGAGGTTGGAGGAGACCAACTGGCCTTTGGTGTTCTGCCTTCACTCTTCTGCAGACATCACATTCATTCACGAATTGAGCAATCTCGCGCTTCATTCGAGTCCACCAATAAGCCTGTTTGAGGTCCTGATACATCTTCGTGCTCCCAGGATGGATGGAGAGGAGAGAATTGTGAGCCTCGTTCATGATCACTTTACGGAGGTCACCTTTGGGCACAACAATATGATTCTCGAAGAAGAGAGTATCCTTGTCGTCAAGGCGGTAGCACTTGTACTTGGGTTGACTCTTGGTAATCCCAATCTTCACCTTTTTCACCATAGCATCAAGAAGCTGAGCTTGGCGAATCTGGTCTTCCAAGGTAGGAGAGACTTGAAGGTTGGCGAGGAAACCTTGAGGAACAATTTGCAGATTAAGTTTGCGGAAAGCTTCACAAAGCTCGGGTTGATAAGGCTTGAGAATCAGACTGTTGCACTAAGCTTTTCTGCTCAATGCGTCAGCAATCACATTGGCCTTTCCTGGAGTTTACTCGATACTCGGATTATACTCTTGAATCATTTCGACACATCGAGTTTGCCTGAGGTTGAGATTAGGCTGAGTGAAGATGTACTTGAGACTCTTGTGATCAGTGAAAATGTCCACTTTTCTTCCCAATAAGAGATGTCTCCAAGTCAAAAGAGCATGCACAACTGCCGCCAACTCGAGATCATGAGTGGGGTAGTTCTTCTCATTAGACCTCAACTGGTGAGAGGTATAAGCAACAACTTTCTTCTCTTGCATCAATACTGCACCAAGACCTTGGAGAGAGGCATCACAAAAGACCTCGTACGGCTTGGATTCATCAGGCGGAGTCAGAACTAGAGCAGTGATCAATTTCTCTTTCAAAGTGTTGAAAGCAATGTCACACTCCGGAGACCAAACGTACTTGACGTGCTTCTGGAGAAGATTAGAGAGAGGCTTCGCGATCTTAGAAAAGTTTTCAACGAATCTTCGGCAATAGCTTGCGAGACCGAGGAAGCTACGGAGTTGCTTCACGTTCTGAGGAGGTTCCCAATTCACAATTGCAGACACCTTCTCAGGATTCACCGCAATGCCCTTGGCAGAGATGATATGACCAAGATAAAGAACCTCATCGAGCCAAAATTCACACTTGGAGAACTTGGCGTAGAACTGATGTTCCCTGAGCTTATCGAGTACCAAACGCAAGTGCTTGGCATGATCTTCCTTGTTCTTGGAGAAAACTAGAATGTCGTCGAGATAGACCAAAACGAAGTCATTGGTGTAGGCGTTGAAGATGAAATTCATCATGCAAGAGAAAGTCGGAGGAGCGTTGACGAGGCCAAAAGACATGACAGTGTATTCATATGAACCATAGCTTGTCCTGAAAGCCGTCTTGGGAATATCTTGCTCACGGATTCGAATCTGATGATAACCCATACGGAGATCAAGCTTGGAGAATACTTGGGCACCTTTGAGTTGTTCGAACAGCTCGTTGATGTTGGGAAGTGGATATTTGTTCTTGATGGTGTTCTTGTTCAATGAACGGTAATCAACACAAAGTCGGTCCATTCCATCCTTCTTTTTAACAAAAAGAACACCACAACCCCACGGAGAAGAACTAGGCCGGATGAGACCCATTTTCTCTTGAATATCGAGTTGCTTCTTCAGCTCCTTCAACTCTTCAGGTCCGAGCTTGTAAGGACGTTTGCACACAGGTTCCGTGCCAGGCTCAAGATCAATAATGAATTCAACTGGCCGGTGCGGAGGCATTCCTGGAAGCTCTTCTGGAAAGACGTCTTGATATTCGCAAACGACTGGAATTTGCGAGATGGCATCGAGTTCACCCTTCTCATTGAGAGAAAACAGACAGATAGTATCATCACGAGCGGCAAAGACAATTACATCCTCAGACGAATGAGTCAATTGAATCTGCCTGGCTGCACAATCAAGCTGAGCCTTGTGCTTAGAAAGCCAATCCATTCCAAGAATAAGATCAATATCCGAGTTACCAAGAACCACCGGAGAAGAGAGAAACTTGTTGTCACCCAACATGATAGAGATATCGGGAGCAACCAAACTAGAAGTCAAAAGCTTGCCGGGAGAAACAACTTGCATGACTTTGGGCATGATCTCAGTATCAACATTGTGCTTTGATGCAAAAGGGCATGACAAGAAAGAATGCGATGCACCAGTGTCAAAAAGAACTTTAGCTGGAATATCATTAACAGGAAGGTTACCCATGATGACATCTGACGAGTCCTCTGCCTGAGCTGCCTTCATCAAGTTAACCTTGGCGTGCTTAGGGTTATGCTTGACCACAGCTGTACTTGCTGATCTCACAGGAGGAGGAGGAGGAAGACGCCTTTGGTTGAAACACTTGTTGGCATAGTGACCCTTCTGTTGGCACTTGTTGCACGTGACCTCTGAAAGCGGACGGTGATACGGAGCACTCGATCTTGGAGGTTGAGACGAAGTCTTGTTCTGAAAGCCAGGGTTGGGTGGGTGGGAAGATCCACTGCCACCTTTGCTCTTCTGCTGATATGGCAGACGGAACGGAGGAGGAGGAAGCCAATACTTCTGCTGCTTGGCCACTTGAGTAGAGGAAGAAGGAGTAACATCTCTGACTCGCTTCTTGGAAGCATCACACCTCAATTGGGCAGCCTCTTGTTTCAGTGCCATGTTGTAGAACTCATCGTACCTCAAGGGCTCAAAGAGAACAAGAGCTAGCTGAATTTCTTCTCTGAGACCACCCCTGAACTGGTATATCGTGCTCTTCTCATCAGGTACGTCCTGCTTAGCAAAGCGGGCGAGCTTCTGGAACAACTTGTTGTAGTCATAGACAGACAAAGAGCCTTGCTTCAGGTTGCGAAATTCCTCACGCTTGCTTTCAACCACGCTCCGAGGGATATGGTGAGCTCGAAAATCTTGATGGAATTCATCCCAGGTGATAACACATCCACCTCTGGAATCCTTGTACTGCTGGAACCATTCTGCAGCTTGATCTTTGAGTTGGAAGGAAGCGAACTTGACAAAGTCCTCAGGCCTGACGTTACTGCACTCGAAATGCTTGCACAGATCCACAAGCCAATCGTCAGCATCGGTTGCCTCAACACAATTGCTGAAAGTCTTTGGCCCGTTAGCAAGGAACTGGTTGAGTGAAGCAAATTGATTCTGATTGTTGCCTTGATTCCCTTGGTTGCCTTGATTGCGCTCTTGAAGAATTTGCATGATCAACTGTGTGTTTGCATTGGTTGCGGCCATCACAGCTTGCCATGCTTCCGGAGGAGGGGGAGGTGGTGGCGGATCAGGATTCGGAGTCGTGCGCGTTGGAGGAGCCATCCTGAAGAGGTTGACATCCATTAGCACATTGATAGACAAATATTGAAGCTGAATCCAACGGAATGAAAATTGCAACATATAGTCTTCACATCCGAACAAAATGAACGAATGCATTCCTCTTGAAATGATCACATATCCATAAATTGAGAAGCCACTTAGAATTAAGGTAGAGAAATAAATCAACAAGGTACGGATCAAGAACGAATAATCGTTAAGAAATCCCAATCTCAAACCAATATCCGTGGAAGAAGAACTAGAGCTACTAGAATTCCCACCTGTGAAACTCCCGAACCTTTCCAGTTATGCAATCAGGTGTTGGGGATACAGGGGAAGCATAATATCTCACCCAAATCTAGCAAATCCTACATCCAGCTGTATCCATCCTTCAACACATAACCAAGAAACCTTCAGAAACCATCTACCTCAACCTTCGAAAAGCATCCGTTATACCAGTTATGGCGATACTCCCGAACTCCCGCCCCAGTACTGGGTGGCGTCGAGGTTATCTCACCAACGAACTGCATAAAAGAGATTTTCGATGTCGGCGTACTAAACTCAGGTATTCTAGAACTGCAACGATAAAATTATGACGACAACACCTCAGAGCTCAACTCCCCGGGACACTTCCACAAAACCCCTGACAGGAGGCACCAAGACAATGTTCTCATCATAAAACCATCGGAACGATTCCAAGATACCCGCGTGATCCTAAATTTTTTTTAGTGAAATTTGAGAAGAGAAGAGTCAAAACTCTACGTCAGGATGCCTTACCAGAGCGATGAGGAGACTAGGAAGTAAAAAGAATTCCAAAACTCTCCGATATATAATTCCTAAAAGACTCAAAACATTTTTCTAGACACAACTCGGCCGCTAAAAACGATCAAGCAATGGGGCTCCTAAGGTCGGGGAAGGCTCTGATTACCAACTTGTAACACCCTCGATGCGACTATATCTCCCACGTGTCGAGGCACGACTTAGAGGCATAATCGCATTGAAGGCATATGTCGCAAGTTAGGCAATCTTCACAACATCCCATGTAATATAGATAATAAAAGGGGAGATAACATAGTTGGCTTACACTCGCCACGTCAATCAAGTACATAAATAACATTACATCATCCAAACACTCATGGCCCGACTACGATGCCAAAATAAAAGATAACCCAACATGCAACACGGTCCCGATCACCCCCAACTGGGCACCACTACTGATCATCAGGAAAGGAAACATAGTAACGTTGAGAGTCTTCGTCGAACTCCCACTTGAGCTCAAGCGCGTCACCTGGAGCGGAATCATCAGGCCCTACATCTGGTGTAATAGTAATCTGTGAGCCACAGGGACTCAGCAATCTCGCACCCTCGCGATCAAGACAATTTAAGCTTATAGGTAAGGCAAGGTACAAATATATGTGGAGCTGCAGCAAGCGACTAGCAAAATATGGTGGCTAACTTATTCACAAAAGAGAGCGAGAAGAGGAGGCAAAGCGCGAGCGAGAAACTAGAGGACAACCTGCGCAAGCATTACTCCAACACCGTGTCCACTTCCTGTACTCCGCCAAGAAGATGCCATCACGGTAACACACTCAGTTGATTCATTTTAGATAAGTTAAGGTTCAAGTTATCTACAACCGGACATTAACAAATTCCCATCTGCCCATAACCGCGGGCACGGCTTTCGAAAGTTCAAATCCCTGTAGGGGAGTCCCAACTTAGCCCATGACAAGCTCTCATGGTCAACGAAGGAATAGACCTCCTCCCAAGACGTTCCGATCAGACTCGGCATCTCGGTTCTTCAAGACACTTCGACAGGTTAAAACAAGACCAGCAACACCGCCCGAATGTGCCGACAAATCCCGATAGGAGCTGCACATATGTCGTTCTCAGGGCACACTCAGATGAGACATCCTATGAGTAAAACCAACCCTCAAGTTGCCCCGAGGTGGCCCCGCAGTCGACTCGGTCGGACGAACACTCAGAGGAGCACTGGCCCCGGGGGGGGGGTTAAAATAAGATGACCCTCAGGCTCCGGAAACCCAAGGGAAAAGAGGCTAGGTGGCAAATGGTAAAACCAAGGTTGGGCATTGCTGGAAAAGCTTTAATCAAGGCGAACTATCAAGGGGTTAACATTATAACCCAACCGCGTAAGGAACGCAAAAATCCGGGAACATAACACCGATATGACGGAAACTAGGGCGGCAAGAGTGGAACAAAACACTAGGAGAGAGGCCGAGCCTTCCACCCTTTACCAAGTATATAGATGCATTAAGATAACAAGATAATATAATGATATCCCAACAAGTAAATAGATGTTCCAACAAGGAACGGCCTCCAATCTTCACCTGCAACTAGCAACGCTATAAGAGGGGCTGAGCAAAGCGGTAACATAGCCAATCAACGGTTTGCTAGGACATGGTGGGTTAGAGGTTTTGACATGGCAATTTGGGAGGCTTGAAAGCAAGTGGTAGGCATCGTAGCATTGGCATAGCAAAAGAGCGAGCAATCTAGCATAGCAAAGATAGTAGTGATTTCGAGGGTATGATCATCTTGCCTGCACAGTTGTCAAAGTTGACTGGATCCTTGAAAGCAAACTCAACGGGCTCCTCGTTAGCAAACTCGTCTCCCGGCTCTACCCAAACAAGACAACAAGAAACAAGGGCACAAATCAACCACGTGCAACTCAAACAACATGATGCAGAGATGGTATGATATGCGGGATGCGATGCGGGATGCATATGCAAGATTTGACAAGGGATGCATGAACCTGGCCTCAACTTGGGAATCCAAGTGTGCCACTGGAAAGATGAGATGAAATCTCTTGAAAACAATATAAAGAACGCCGGAATCGGAGTTACGGTTTGGAAATGGCAAGCGATTCAAATATGACACCGGTCTGCGATTTACAGCAAGTAGCTATCTAAATGCAACAAGATGAACATGCTAAAGCACCCAAACAAGGCATAAAAATACATGGCAGGGATGCATACAAGATGCTTAACAAAAGTCTAGCACTGAGCTACGGCCAATTCATCCATTAACAGGTTCAAACAAGCATGGCAAAAATGCATATGGTAAACAGATCTCAGACTTAGTGAAATTAACACTTGTCTGGAATTTCAGATCAGATAGCACTCTTCGGAGCAACAAAACTACATGCTACAGGACCTGAACATGGCAAGCTAAAACATGGCATGGAGATACTCAAAGAGCTTAACAAAAGTCCCTTAGTGACCTTGAGCCAAAAGGGATCAGAAAATACAATTGCAAGCATGTGAACATAGCAAAAACATAATCCGTTTTCAGACTTAGTGAAAAACTGGCACATGCTGAAACATAACTCAAGTAGGCATGTTTATGAGCTCGATGCACTCATTACGGAGCAATTCATGATAATCTAAGCATACATCTATCAAGAATACACAAAAATCAAGCTAGACAAGGCAAGAACAATAGCATCGCATGCACGGATCAACTACAACATCATCGGTAAAATCGCTAACAAGTAGACAATCTGCCCAGTTTCACAAAGTAGCAAAAGTAGAGCTTGATTGACTCAAGCTAGGGTGCTCCATAATTGCAAACAAAGACATGGATGGATAGAACACTACAAGATTAATAAAACATCCTTACTGATCATCCTCAAAAGAGGCACGGATCACTAGGAAACAACATGAACATATGGCAACCTGAGATAAACAGCTCAAGGACTTAGTGGAATTGCTAAGTCCCTGAAATCAGAATTACCAAGTGCCTCACTTGGCAAGCTTGTGCTAGTCACCACACACATCACAAAAATACATAGGTTGCATCTCTGGAAAGATGACAAAACCCTTAACAAAACATATGTAGAGCTCAGGGGCATATCATGCACATAATAATCATGGCAAAAATGACAAATATCTAAATGGAGCAGCAGATCTGACAATTATCTCAAGTAGCCCTCTTCGAACAGCATTTCGGGCATCAAGATGAGCTCAAATGAAAATGATGCAATGGAATGAAATGATGTACTCTCTGAGGTGAACATTTTGATATGCTATATGTCCAAAACGGAGTTACAGATGAGGAGTTATAGCACGATGAACAGGAGCACATGGATCTGAGATTTCAAGGACTTGGAAGAAAAAAACACCTCGCGGAATTAGGATTTACTGTAGCTGGATCTAGATCCGGCAAAAATCACTGTAGCGGCGGCGGGGTCCGAAGCTCGCCGGCGACGAGGGCTTGCCGGAGGAAGGAGAGCTCGCCGGGCCTTGGCCGGCCGGCGAGACGGCGATGCTGCGGCGGCGGGGCGAGGCGGTCGACGACGTTGCGGCGGCGTGGTGGCGCCCGGTGCGGAGCACGGTGGCCGGCGAGGAGGGAGAGTGGCGGCGCGGCGAGGGCGGCGGCGGGCGGCTGCGCGGCCCGATGGCGGCGCGGGAGGGCCGGGGACGGGCCCGAGCGGGCCTGGCGGCGCGGGGCGATGAAGTGGTCCGGGGGGCGCCACGTGGCAGCTCCCGGTTGGCGGCGGCGGAAGCGTCCGGCCTGGACGGATGTGTCCGGCCGGCGCAGAGATGATTTTTTAGGGTTTTGGACGAGGGGGATCCGGATTTTTTTCGAGGAGGACCTATTTATAGGCATAGAGGGAGCTAGGAGAGTCCAAATGAGGCGCGGTTTTCGGCCACGCGATCGTGATCGAACGATCTAGATGATGGAGAAGGTTTTGGTGGGTTTTGGGCCAAAATGGAGGGGTGTTGGGCTGCAACACACACGAGGCCTTTTCGATCCTTCGGTTAACCGTTGGAGTATCAAACGAAGTCCAAATGGCACGAAACTTGACAGGCGGTCTACCGGTAGTAAACCAAGGCCGCTTGGCAAGTCTTGGTCCAATCCGGAAATGTTTAATCCCCACACATGAAAGAAAGGTAGAAAAGACCACCGGAGGAGAACGAAGCGCCGGAATGCAAAACAGACAACGGGGAAAAAGCTCGAATGCATGAGATGAACACGTATGCAAATGCAATGCGCATGATGACATGATATGAGATGCATGACAACGACAACAACCCACGGAGAAAAAGACCCGAACCCGAGAAAACAAAATAACTTAACGCCGGAAACGGCAAGAGTTGGAGTACAAATTGGGAAAGTCATATCCGGGGTGTTACAATATCTACTCAAAACATCATAGGATGGAAACACATCATTGGATCATAATATGTGGCATAAGGCACCATCTTCAAGTAGGGATTAGAGCGGGGTGCGGGAGAGTGGACCGCGTAAAAGAGATGAGGATGGTGATGTTGATGAAGACGATCACCACGGTGATGATTCCCCTCCCGATGGCACTCCGACGCCACCGAGAGAGAGGAGGAGAGGTTCTCCCCCTTGTGCTTCCTCCTGCATGGCCACCCCCTGGATGGGGAGAGGTTCCCCCTCTGGTCCTTGGCCTTCATGGTGATGATGGCCCCTCCAGGATCCTCCTCCATGCCCTCCGGAGATGATGGCCCCCTCCGGCAGGGTGCCAGAGAGGGGCTAGATTGATTTCTCGTGGCTAGAGAGTCTTGCGGCGGCGGAACTTCCGATCTAGGTTAATTTCTGGAGGTTTGGGTATTTATAGGAGAGGTTGGCGTCGAGAACAAGTCAGGGGGCCCCACGAGAAGTCCACGAGGCACAGGAGCGCGCCCAGGGGGGGTGGGCGCGCCCCCACCCTCGTGGGGCCCACGGGACTTCCCTTCGGTAGATTTTTGTTCCAGTATTTTTTATATTTTCCAGAAAAATTCTCCGTTGATTTTCATCGCATTCCGAGAACTTCTATTTCTGCACCAAAACAACACCACGGTAGTTTTGCTAAAAACAGCGTCAGTCTGGGTTAGTTCTAATCAAATCATACCAAAATCATATAAAACTATTGTAAACATGGCACGAATACTTCATAAATTATAGATACGTTGGAGATGTATCAATGGTGAAGTGATCCGCGCAGGGCTTCGCCTAAGCACTACGACAATATGACCGGAGGAGTAAACGGTGGAGGGGGGCACCGCACACGGCTAAGAACAATCGATGTGCCTTAGAGGTGCCCCCGCCCCAGTATATAAAGGAGGGAGAGGGGAGGAGGCCGGCCTAGGGGTGCGCCAAGTGGGGGGAGTCCCACTTGGACTCCTAGTCCAATTCGGCCCCCTTCCTTTTATCGGAGGGGGAAATGAGGGAGGAGAGGTAGAAGGAGAAGGAAAGGGGGGCCGCGCTCCCTCCCCTAGTCCAATTCGGACTCCTCCCTTGGGGGGGTGCCACCGTTATGGGCTGCCTTGCCTCCCTCCTATGGCCCATAGGGCCCATATCTTCCCTCGGGGGGTTCCGGTAACCCCCCGGTACTCTGATACGTACCCAATACATTCCGAAACACTTCCGATATCCGAATACCATCATCCAATATATCAATCCTTACCTCTCAACCATTTCAAGACTCCTCGTCATGTCTGAGATCTCATCCGGGACTCCGAACAATCTTCAGTCACCAAAACACATAACTCATAATACAAATCGTCATCGAACGTTAAGCGTGCGGGCCCTACGGGTTCGAGAACTATGTAGACATGACGGAGACACATCTCCGATCAATAACCAATAGCGGAACCTGGATGCTCATATTGGTTCCCACATATTCTACAAAGGTCTTTATCGGTCAAACCGCAATGACAACATACGTCATTCCCTTTGTCATCGTTATGTTACTTGCCCGAGATTCGATCGTCGGTATCTTTATACTTTGTTCAATCTCATTACTGGCAAGTCTCTTTACTCATTCCGTAATGCATCATCCTGTAACAAACTCATTAGTCACATTTCTTGCCAAGCTTATCATGATGTGCATTACTGAGAGGGCCCAGAGATACCTCTCCGATACTTGGAGTGACAAATCCTAATCTTGATCTATGCCAACCTAACAAACACCTTCGGAGATACCTGTAGAACATATTTATGATCATCCAATTATGTTGTGACGTTTGATAGCACAAAAGGTATTCCTCTGGTATTCGGGAGTTGCATAATCCCACTGTCAAAGGAATATGTATAAGTCATGAAGAAAACAATAGCAATAAAACTTAATGATCATTATGCTAAGCTAATGGATGGGTCTTATCCGTCACATCATTCTTCTAATGATGTGATCCCGTTCATCAAATGACAACACATGTCTATGGTTAGGAAACTTAACCATCTTTGATTAACGAGCTAGTCCAGTAGAGGCATACTAGGGACACTTTGTTTTGTCTATGTATTCACACATGTATCAAGTTTCTGGTTAATACAATTCTAGCATGAATAATAAACATTTATCATGATATAAGGAAATATAAATAACAACTTTATTATTGCCTCTAGGGCATATTTTCTTCAATGATGCAACACAACTACAGTAGGTATTTCCCCCAGTGATGAGACCAAGGTTATCGAAGCAGTAGGAGAACCATGCAACACTACGTGAACGGTACCTGCACACAAAGAAAAAAATCTTGCAACCCGACGTAAAGAGGGGTTGTCAATCCCTCCCGGTAAAAAGATAGGTAAAATTGTAGTAGATTGGATAAATAGATCTTGCGGGAACGCGAGATAAAATAAATAATAATAAATTGCAGCAAGGTATTTTTGTGTTTTTGGATTAATAGACCTGAAAATAAAAGCAAATAAAAATATATCTCGAAGGCAAATATGATAAAGAAGAGACCCGGGGGCTGTAGATTTCACTAGTGCCTTCTCTCGAGAAAAATTGCATACGACGGGTAAACAAATTACTGTTGGGAAATTGATAAAACTTCAAATAATTATGATGATATCCAGGCAATGATCATTATATAGGCATCACGTCCAAGATTTGTAGACCGACTCCTGCCTGCATGTACTACTATTACTCCACACATCGATTGCTATCCAGCATGCATCTAGTGTATTATGTTCATGAAGAAAAATAGTAATGCAATAAGAACGATGACATGATGTAGAGAAGATCTACTCATATAGGAATATACCCCATCTTGTTATCCTTAATAGCAGCGATACATGCGTGTCGTTTCCCCTTTCTGTCACTAGGATCGAGCACCGTAAGATCAAACCCATCACAAAGCACCTCTTCCCATGGCAAGAAAAATCGATCCAGTCGTCCTAACTAAACCAAAGATTCAACAAAGAAATACGAGGCTATAAGTATTCATGCATATAAGAGATCAAAAGACTCAAATAACTTTCATGGATAAAAACATAGATCTGATCATAAACTCAAAGTTCATCAGATCCCAACAAACACACCGCAAAAAGAGTTACATCAAATAGATCTCCAAGAGAGCATTGTATTGAGAATCAAGAGAGAGAGAGAGAGGAAGCCATCTAGCTACTAACTACGGACCCGTAGGTCTACAATGAACTACTCACGCATCATTGGAGAGGCACCAATGAGGATGATGAACCCCTCCGTGATGGTGTCTAGATTGGATCTGTGGTTTCTGTAACTTGCGGCGGCCGGAATTGATTTTCGTCAACTCCCCTAGGGTTTCTGGAACATTGGGGTATTTATAGAGCAAAGAGGCGGTGCAGGAGGCCACCGAGGTGGGCACAACCCACTAGGCGCGCCCAGGTGCGTTGTGCCCCCTCGGGGCACCCCTCTGGTACTTTTTTGTCCCATCCTGTGTCTTCTGGCCCAGAAAAATTCTCCAAGAAGTTTTGCTGCATTTGGTATTGATTTGCTGCAAAGTAAAAACAAGCAATAAAACAGCAACTGGCTTATTTTCCCTCTCGAGCTTGTGGCTCCCTCGTGGAGTTTCCTGACTCCATTTTTCTTCCATATTACCTGCCCTACACAAAAAAAATCATTATATATACTCCCGGATTTTTTGACCATTGTATCGCATGTTTCTCCTTTCTTCTTATTTCAGACTATTTTTCTGCCATATTTAGATCGCCACAGCGTCTCCAAGCTCATCCAAGGACAAGTTCTGCGAGAAGGTCATCAACCCCTACCTTTCAGAGGTGATGAAACACCCTCAAGCCATTGAGATGCATGAGGGGTTGCTTCACACCCGGGACGTTCAAGTTCCTATGTAGACCAAAAGCGAGAAGCCCAGGCTTGAAGCGGTGGAACAAGAGATCTTCAAGTGTCAAGGGATGGTGGAGCGCGGAATCAATGCTAACAACTCCATGATCATGGAACTCATCTGCGAGCACAAGGTGGACATCAAGGATATTAGTACGTCATCTTTAAGCTCAGTTACTGGATTGATTACTTTCAGGCCCAAGTTTATGACTTACAAAACCAAAATTTTGAGTATGAAGCCAGGTTTAAAGGTATGAGTTCGTCTGCAAATTTCAGGACTCCAAAAACGCTCATATTTTATGATGGAGAGCCTATGCCTTGGAAGCCAGAGGACAATCCCACTAATTCCTCACCATCACCATCACCAAAGAAGGAGACTTGAGTACACGGCTATGGGCACCACCCTTGGCTTGTGCCAAGCTTGGGGGAGGTCCCCTGGTATCGTATCACCATCACTTTTATCATCATTATCTATTCTAGTTCGATCCTCAGTTATATCATGATTTAGAAGAATAAAGTTTTAGTTTGATCTATTTTCGAGTGCTTGTTTAGTGATCTATCTATGTAATCAAGTGTGAGAGTCATATAATAAAGAGTAGTTGAGTCGAGTTGTTTTGCTTTCTTATTTCAATCTTAGAGATAAAAAAGATCATATACTAATCCCATGGGGAGTGATGACTTCACATAAAAGAAGTATAATTGATGAAATTTGTTGAAAGTTAACAAACATAGCATTGGTCATTGTTGCAATTCATGAGAAGTAATAAAGAAATTAAAATATTCTATGTCAAATAGTTGATGTTGGACAAGGAAGACAACATAATGAGTTATGTTTTCTTATATTCACATAGAAGTTATATTGTCATGGATCCTCTAACATGTGGTGCTTTCTCACTAGCTTTTTCTAGGCAAAATCTCGCCATAAGTAGAGATACTAATTGTGCATTCAAAAACCCTTAAACCTACTTTCATGTCATGAGAGTCCACTATATCTACCTATGGATTGAATAAGATTCTTCAAGTAAGTTGTCATTGATGCAAAAGCAATAAAAGTGCTCTTAAATATGTATGATCTTTTATTGTAAGGGAAAATAAGCTTTGTACGAACTTGTGATGGTGAAGAAATAAAAGCGATAGACTGCATAATAAAGGTTGCAATCACAAGGGGCAATACAAAGTGACGTTCCTTCACATTAAGAGTTTGCACATTGAAAAATAAAAAGCGCATGACAACCTCTGTGAAGGGCATATCTTTTACTTTATGTATTTACTTTGATGCTAGAGTCAAAAGTGTTATCCTCTATTCCGTATTTATTTTCTCTCTTTCCAAGCATCACGTGGTGGGGAAAGATCCATGCATATATATCCTGTTGGATGTAGGTGATCATGAATTATTATAGTTGACATTACCCCTGAGGTAAATAAGTTGGGAGGTGAAACTATAAGTGTAAGTGCATCTAATGCCACCCTAGTTTGATTTGGAGTATTGACGACAAACTTGGTTGAGGGACTAATGTGTTTGTGAGAATTGCAGGATAACACATGTAGTAGTCCCTTATTGATTCGGTTTACCTACCAGAGATGACCCCTAAAAATGTGTGAAGGCATTGAAGACAATGGTGGTTCATGAAGACATTCACGATGAAGATTATGACATGTGAAGACATTCACTTGAAGACTATGGAGTACGAAGACATAGTTGTTTCATAGTTTCCTTTTCTTCTTTGTTGAGTCATAGGAACCACCGTACTGTTAAGTGGGGTCCAAGTGAAAAAATTCAGAGTGAATGATGTGATGCTCAACCAAAATCCTATGTCTTCGAGCAAAGACAATGAGAGCAAATCTTATCCAGAGCTGGATGAGTCAGCTTTGCTTGTAGCCCAAGTCAAGCTGCCGCGTGTGTTTGAAATCCGACCATTGGACACGTGTCGGTTCCTTAGCGACCCAGGGTTATTTCGGACAAATCAGGTCGGGTTGCCTCCTGGCTATAAATAGCCCACCCCTACACCATAAATTGGTGGCTACTCAGAGTTAGTGCACGACTTTTGTCGTTCGAGAGCAACCCACCTCCGAAGCATTTGAGAGAGAGATCCTTGCAAGGACAAAGCCCTAAACACCTAGAGCCAAAGAGTGTTAGGCATCACTGAAGTCTTTCTGTCCGCGTGACCTGAAGACTTGTTACACTTGAGGACTGTGAATCCTCCAGCCGGTTAGGCGTCGCGTTCTGAGCATCCAAGAGTCATTGTGGATCGCCGGTGAGCGAAGTCTGTGAAGGTTTGGAAGTCTACCTTAAAGACTTACCAGAGTGATTAGGCGAGGACTAGGTGTCCTTAGCTCAAGGGGAAGAAGGTGAAGACGCGGTCTTCTGAGTTGAATCTCAGCCTCCCTAACCAGACGTACAGTTGTCACAGCAATTGGAACTGGTCTACCAAATCCTTGTCTTCACCAAGCAACTGGTTCTATCCTCCACTTCCCTTTACTTTACAGTTTGTCTTCATGAAGTCATTGCTTGCTTGTCTGATCTGTTTGACTTCACTGAGTGAAGACTATTTACTGTTTGGCATCATACTGTCTTCCATCCGGATCCATACTACCTAGCTACTGATAGTCTTCGTGCTTTCACTACATTGCTTACTTGACTATGGCTTGTCTAGTGTAGTCTATCTTCCGCTGCATATCAATAGGTTCATTTCTACTATTTGTCTTCAAAGACCTCATGTTTTGAAGACTTCCATAAAAATCACCTATTCACCCCCCTCTAGTCGATAACTAGCACTTTCAATTGGCATCAGAGAAAGGTGCTCCCTTGTTCTGTGTGATTCGGTTTAACCACCTGGAGTTTTAGCTATGTTGACTGCAGGGATAATCAAGGTCTCCGCTGCATGCCCCGTCTTCGATGGCACCGATTACCCCTACTGGAAGAATAAGGTGCGCATGCATCTTGAAGCCATTGATGTCGACCTCTGGTATGTCATCAATAATGGCGTTCCCAAGGTTGGTGAAGGTGTCACCACTGCTGATGTCAAGACATTCATTCAACTGGATTCGATTGCCAAGAACATCATCTATGGTCATTTGACCAAAGGACAGTATAGCCGTGTGAGTGCACTGGAAACTACGAAGCTGGTCTAGGACTGGCTCTCCAAGGTCAACGAAGGAGTCTCAACTCAGAGAGATTAAAGGATTGATGTTCTTCACAATATCTTCAACCGCTTCAAGAGAAACGACAATGAGAATGTCCAGCTCACATTTGATCGCCTCACTGATATCACAATGAGCTTCACGCACTTGGCGCCACTGAGATCACCAAGCATGAAATCGTCAAGAAGCTCCTGAGATCACTTGATAGCTCATTTGACACCCTGGCCCTGATGATACAAGAATGTCCTGACTTCAAGGATCTCGATCCGTCTGACATACTTGAGAGGCTCAACACACATGAGTTACAGTTATCTGAAAAGAGAGACATCTATGGTCCCAACTATGGCTGAACCCGTGCTTTGAAGGCAAAAGTTGTCTCCTCATCTGAAGAAGAATTTGACTGCAGTTCTGGGGATCCTGAAGACATTGGAAAGGAGCAAGCTATGCTCGTGAAGAAGTTCCAGAAGTTCTCCTAGAAGAAACACTTCGGAAAGTCCTCAAGATCCAGCTCAAGAAATGATGAAGCTTCCACTCATGACCACAAGAAGAGAACATGCCACAAATGCAAGAAACCTGGTCACTACATCTCTGAGTGTCCTAAATGGGATAATCAATCTAAGAAGAAGAAGATCAAGTAATATGATTCTAATGACAAGAAGAAGAAATCCTCAAAGTCTTCTTCAAAGTCTTCATCAAAGTCTTCATCTCACAAGAAGAGCTCATCCAGCAAGGCTCGTGCATTTGTTGGCAAGGAGATGTAATCAGAGGAGGAGTCTGCTGAGGAGGCAGAGATGGAGTCTGAGGAGGAGTCCGATTCAGGCGTGGCAAGCCTGGCTCTGGCTTCGGCCTACATCACCAAGTCCATCTTCAACACCGAAGACAATGGTCTCATCACCAAAGCTGATGCCAATGAGGATGACTCTGCTCCGACCTACTGCTTCATTGCATGTGGTGCCAAGGTAAACTCACACGACTTTCAAACATCCAGTGAAGATGACTCTGAATGTGAATCCAAACCTAGCTATAAAACACTTGCTAAAATTGCAACTGAACAACAAACTGCTATGGAACATATTCAAAAGTTGCTAGACAAGAGCGATGACCTGTTGGACGTGGAAATGACTCGAACTCAGTCCTTAATTGAAGACATTAAAAATCTTCATGTTAAGTACGAGGAACTTGAAAGTCGTCATGAAACTCTCTCAGCTACTCATGAGAAGCTATCCTGTGATTATCTTCAAAGGAAGCAAGAACTTGAGAACCTGAGAGCGTCTCATGAAGATCTTCAAAAGGAGAACGATTCACTTCGCGCTCAACAGACCAGTTCCACTCAAGAAGACTTTGAACCACCTGTCTAAAATGTCTTGAGCGTGATAATGATGTCTATGTTGCTGAGTTTTCTACTGCTACTACTATTGCAATATCTTCAACTGCTGATGTGGTAACTAACCCCTCTTCTGAGGGTACCACTACTATTGCTGATGAGAATGCCAGGTTGAAGACATTGCTTGAAACAGGGATGTAGAAAATCCTCAAAGGGCATTAGACACTATGTGATGTTCTCAAGAAACAGATTCTGAACCGAAACCCTAGGAAAGAGGGTGTTGGGTTCGAGAGGAAAATGATTGTTGATGGTTCATACTGGAAGCCTGAGCAGGACCCCAAAACCACATGGGTTGCTGCAAAGGGACCTTCGGTGGATCCATCTACCTTATATGGCTTCACTTGTGCTAACCCTATTATCATTGATGAATCCTTTGATGAAAACTATAAATTGTTTAAGAATCAGAATGGTGAAGTGTTTGCCAGGTATATTAGTACTAACTGTAGGAACAGACCGCCTTTGAAGAAGATCTGGGTGCCCAAAAGTTGTCTTGAGAAGCTTCCTATGAATGTCATCATGACAACACCTAGGAAGAAGACAAACCCACTAGGGTCACCCTTGTTATGGAATCTAATAAATCTCTAGTCTCCGAAGGGTATCGAAAAGATGATCTATATATGGTAGATTTCTCCATGGGACCACAGCTAGCCATATGTCTTCTAGCAAAAGCTTTAGAGTGTTGGCTCTGGCATCGGAGGGTAGGGCATGCAGGCATGAGGAACTTGCACACTCTCGCGAAGAAGCATGTCATAGGCATCGAGGGCGTCAAGTTCAAGAAGGATCATCTATGCGGTGCCTGCGAAGCTGGAAAGATGACTAGGGCCAAGCATCCCTCGAAGACAATCATGACGACGATGCGTCCCTTCGAGCTGCTTCACATGGACTTATTTGGCTCTACTCACTACTCTACCCTTACTACCACTGCATGCCTCTATGGTTTCGTCATTGTTGATGATTACTCAAGATATACATGGGTGCACATAATTCTCTACAAGACTGAAGTGCATGATGTCTTCAGACGATTCGCCAATCGTTCCATGACCAACTATGGCATTAGGATCAAGCACATCAGAAGTCACAACGGCACTGAATTCAAGCACACCGGCCTCGACACTTATCTTGATGCATTGGGCATCACACAGGAGTTCTCCGCTCCATACACGGCTCAGCAAAATGGCATCATGGAGCGCAAGAATAGAACCCTCATTGAGATGGCACGAACAATGCTCGATGAGTACAAGACTCCAAGGAAATTATGGCCTGAAGCTATTGATACTGCATGCCATGTCATCAACCGTGTTTATCTACACAAGTTCCTAAAGAAGACATCATATGAGCTCCTGACTGGTAAGAAGCCAAACGTCAGTTATTTCAGAGTATTTGGTGCTAGGTGTTGGATCAAGGATCCGCATCACACATCAAAATTTGCACCGAAAGCACATGAAGGTTTTATGCTTGGACATGGAAAGGATTCACACTCCTATAGAGTTTTCAACCTATTTCACTACAGAGTGGTTGAAACTATGGATGTGCGGTTCGATGAGACTAACGGCTCGCAAAGAGAGCACCTACCAAATGTCCTAGATGAAGCTACACCAAGTGAATCAATCAAGCTTATGGGTACTGGAGAAATCATAACTTCAGAGGAACAGGCTGAAGAGGGAATCATAATTTCTGCACCTAATCAACATGAGGACACTTCTCATCCTAAAGCCAATGCTAAATATGAAGACAATGATCATCAAGGGCAAAATCTTCGTCTAGTTCATCCTCGCGTTGCAAATGAAGTCCAGATTGAGAAGATAATTGATAGCATCAATGCACCTGGTCCACTCACTTGTTCAAGAGCAAAACATCTAGAAAATTTCTGTGGGCACTTTGCATTTGTCTCTATTTCTGAACCCAAGAAAGTTGATGAAGCCTTCATGGAACCTGAATGGATTCAAGCTAGCTATGAAAGAAGAGCTTCAATAGTTCGAGCTAAACAATGTGTGGGAGCTAGTAAAGCGTCTTGATCCTCGCAAGTACAATATTATCAACACCAAATGGATCTATCGCAACAAACAAGACGAGCATGGTCAAGTTGTTAGAAACAAGGCTCGTCTCGTTGCTCAAGGTTACACACAAGTTGAAGGGATTGGCTTCGATGAAACCTTTGCCCCTATGGCAAGGCTTGAAGCAATTCGCATACTACTAGCCTATGCCAACCACAACAACATTCTTCTGTACCAAATGGAGGATGTAAAGAGTGCCTTCCTCAATGGAAAAATTGAAGAAGAAGTGTATGTTGCACAACCACCTGGCTTTGAAGACCCAAAGCGTCCTGACATGGTCTACAAGCTCAACAAGGCACTGTATGGCCTGAAACAAGCCCCTTGCGCTTAGTATGACACACTCAAAGACTTCCTGAAGAGCAAAGGCTTCAAACATGGTTCCCTAGATCCCACTCTCTTCACGAAGATATATGATGGTGAACTGTTTGTATGCCAAATCTATGTGGATGACATTATCTTCAGATGCACTGATAAGAGATACAGTGATGAATTTGGGCATATGATGCAAGAACAATATCAGATGTCCATGGTGGGTGAGCTGAAATTCTTCCTTGGTCTTCAAATCCGTCAGCAGAGAAATGGCATCTTCATATCACAAGAAAAATACCTCAAAGATTGCCTGAAGAAGTTTGGAATGCAAGACTGCAAAGGGTACACGACGCCAATGCCAACCAAAGGCCAATTGGGCCCCGACGACAATGGTAAAGAGTTCGATCAAAAGGTATACCACTCCATGATTGGTTCTTTACTCTACTTATGTGCATCTAGGCCTGATATTATGCTTAGCGTTTGCATGTGTACCCGATTCCAAGCGGCACCAAACGAATCGCATCACTTACCTGTGAAGCGAATTCTTCGATATTTGGCTTACACCCCAACACTAGGATTATGGTATCCAAAGGGCTCAAAATTTGATCTTGTTGGATTCTCAGATGCTGATTATGCTGGTGACAAGGTTGATCGCAAGTCCACATCAGGCACATGTCACTTTCTTGGACGATCTCTTGTCTGTTGGTCTTCAAAGAAGCAGAACTGTGTATCACTCTCCACTATTGAATCCGAATACATTGTTGTTGGATCTTGCTGCGCTCAGCTTCTATGGATGAAGCAAACTCTCAAGGACTATGGCATCCACCTGAAGCATGTGCCACTCTACTGCGACAATGAAAGCACCATCAAGATTGCCGACAACCCAGTTCAACACTCGAAGACAAAGCAAGTTCAGATCTATCATCACTTTCTCAAAGATCATGTCATGAAGGAAGACATTGATATCATTCACGTCAGCACTGAAGAGCAATTGGCAGATATCTTCACAAAGCCCTTGGATGAGAAAAGGTTTTGCAAGCTGCGGTGTGAGCTAAATATCTTAGAATCCTCAAATGTCCTATGATTGGACACACATCCTAACACTTATGCATGTTGATGACTTAGATGTGCAACACACGTATTAACATATATCTTCAATCAATGAAGATTAACCCTCTAAGTGTGAATACATTAACGCGGAATTTCACTTCGGAGCGCCACGATAATTGTGCGCCGTGTCCCGGTCTAATACTTCTTATACGGTGGGTAACAGCACCACCAAACTTTCCCGAAGATTTTCATTTGGCGTCATGATTGCATTATCTTCGCATTTGGTTTGTCTTCAACATTGATTTGACTACAAGGTTTATCTTCACAATGTTGATTTGGTCTTTTCTGATATATATATATATGTGTGTGTGTGTGTGTGTGTGTGTTCTGTCCTCTACAACATTCACTTATAGCTATATCTTCAAACTTGCAATTTTTTGAACTAAGTGAATGTGATCAGACCCTAACCCCTTCTGTGCTTCTTCCTCAAATTATGCCTATCTAGTCATATGCATTCTGTTGAAACGTGTCAAATGTCTTCACCGCGTCCTTGTCAGCTGAAGATACAGAGACACACATTTAAATCTGCTTTCAATGCTATATCTCTTTTGCCTGAATACCGGAGAAGTCAGAACGACCACCCGACAAACCAGGCGTGCATGGAAACACGGGACAACTCTCAATGAGTTGCATGCATGCCAAGTGTCCATCAGATGTTAACCGCCAGGGGCACCTATGTAATTACGCTGCGCAGCCCTTTACCTTATAAATACACACCCCACGCGCGGTCATTATCTCCTCTTCCACCTCGCCAACTCTCACAAACCCTAGCGGCACCGCTAGCTCGCGTCAACTCCAGAGACGAAGCGCTTAGCTGCCGCGACCTCTTCGACGCCGTCCTCATGTCGGTCGCGGACCTCGTCTTATCCGCCTCTGCCGTAGGTGTTTTCCGCTGCCAAGTTAGGGCGCGAGAGATTAGACTGCTCAACCTCCCTTCTGCCTCGTCTAGCAGTTCGTCTGTGGTAAATAAATCTCACTTTTTACAACCTTTTTGGTTTGCCAAATCCATCCACTTCAACCAAAAGTGGTTTCTACACTTCCAAATCTGGATCTGTCTCTTTCTGAATATCATATCTCACTAGTACAACGAGCTCCTAAACAAACGGTTTAAAACCCCTTTCCACGACGGCGTCTGGAACCGTCACCAAGTGAGTGTGGGCGATAGGGGGTCCTTCCCACACAACCTAGAAACAGTCGGGGATATGCCCTCCTGGCACACACGTTCGGCAAAATGAGGTCGTGTGCGACCGGCGAGTGCTCAAATACGGAAATACGTAAAGTAGAGCTAAAAAATACAATTATATGGCGAAATTGTTTCCGGTCGCAAGTACATCCCACACAGTCAGTCCCCGCTAAACGTTTCCGTTCGTATGTACATCCCACACAGTCGCTCGAAGGAAAACGTTTCCGTTCGCAGGTACATCACACACTATTTTTCCCGTTAAATCGCTCGTGTTATTAAATATATCCCACACGGTCCGTGGAAGAAACTGTGTGGCAAAGGCTGTCCATCACACACAGTTTTCATGTGGTAAATGTTTGCGCAAGGTGGCCTAATGCAAACAATTTTGAAGAGAAAGTCGTGTGTGATTGTTCATTGATCAAACACGGTTTATTCCTAGAAACCATGTGCGTTGCCTGAGGTCATCGCCCACGGTATTTTTTTAACAACCGTTTGCAATAGCAAAACCCAATTAGCAGGCTAATTATCTGATTATTCATAAT